>NW_009725934.1:0-774 GCF_000703405.1 Apaloderma vittatum | reverse complement strand
AGACACTAGTGAATTAATCTTGGCTGACTGTCAGATGCCCACCAAAACACTCCCCCTCCTCAGCAAAATGGGGAGAAAACAAGATAAAAAAGCTCCTATGTTGAGATAAAGAACAGGGAGATCATTTACCAGTCATCCTAATGGGCAAATCAAACATGGAAAATTTGATTTATTACTAGTTAGGATTAGAATGGGATGGCGAGAAGACAAAACCAAAGTCCAATAACACATGCCTTCCCCGGCTCTTCTTCCCAGGCTCCACTTCTTAACTTCTGACTCTTCTACCACCTGCCTTCCCAGTGGCCCAGTGGATGGAGAATGGAATTGTGCTCAGTTCGCAATACTGACTCTGCTGGTCCTTCCTCACACTTCTCCCCTGCAAAGTATTTTTCACCTCTCAGCTAACATACTGTGGACCCAATATAATCAACTATTTCTTCTGTGATGCTTCTCCTCTCTTGAACTTAGCCTGCACAGATAGGCACGCAGTCCCTCCGACTGGATGCCATTCTTCATGAACTGCTCCCGCGTGAATCTTCTGCACAGCGTGCAGTCCATCAGGAACAGACTGCTGCAGCATGGGTCCCCCACTGATGACGCCGTTCCCTGCCAGCAGCCAGATCTATCATGGACTCTCTACTGGCTGCAGCTTCCCTCAGGGCATCTTCACCTGATGCAGGCTGGGGTCCTCCATGGGCTGTACGAGGACAACATGCAACGGTCTTTTCCATGGCTTGCAGAGGAATCTCTGCTCCAGTGCATGGAGCACCTCCT
>NW_009725933.1:0-2432 GCF_000703405.1 Apaloderma vittatum | reverse complement strand
AATTATTGCCGTGCCTGCAAGGCTTCACCCTGTTCTCTGGCAGAATGGTGAAGGCCCCCTGTCCGAGCCATGTTGAAGGCCTTGCAACTGTTAGCCGCTGCGAAAGTTGCAGCAAGTTGGTTAAGGTCTAAGGCAGCAGCTGGGTGTGATCAGCCTTGCGGTTGCGAGCCAGACTCCTTGCAATGTTGAGACACTCCCTTGTTTCTCTGAGTCCCGAACCTGGTCAGGCAGCTGTTGTAGCTGCCACACTGGTAGCAGAAAAGCTGCTCACGCTGGTTTTAGTGGTATCTCTCTCCACCCAGCCCAACCTCTCCCCTCAGAGTGAAGACAAGGACTAAAAGGGAGGGCAGTAGCTCCTCCGGCTGCTTTTATGTCTCCTGGAGGTTTGCCTTGCCCCTTTTTCAGGGCATTGTGGGAAAGATGGAGGGGCGTGGCTTGTGGTCTGGGAGCCTCAACTTGTGCTGCTGCTGCTCTGGGGCTCCACCTAACGTAGCGTCTCATCACATCACGTCAGGACACTTCACCTCATGATGGTAGGTTGGGTCGGATTTGTATAATTCGGTTTGGTTTGATTTGATGTAATCCTGTATACATTTGTTTTGGGGTGCACTATTGGGGTACCCCTAAACAGGAGAAGACATTCTATGTAGGGTACTGTAGACAGGAGGGAGTAACGAATCACTTGTATACTTGGCTTGGATTTGTGCGCTGGTTTGGATTTGCACGTTGGTTTGGATTTGTGCACTGCATTAATATTAGTCACTTGATCTGAATTACAAGTTGGTTTTGTCGGATTTGGATGGCACTTTGATGGCCGGTGCTGGTACTGGCTTCAGGATATGATTTTTGCATATGGATGTGTACTTGCTTTGAAAGTTTGGTTTTGCCTCACTTGAGGGAAGAGATGCTATCCAGAGGGACCTGGACGGGCTGGAGAAATGGGCCAGGGCAAACTGCGTGATGTCTCTAAGTGTATCAGTCTTAAAATAAAATAAAGGGTTAATCTCCCTGAATACAAATATCTGCAACACAGCAGTCTGTGTCTGCGGTTGCCCTTCTGGACAGTGCCCATTGTACAGACGGTCGAACTAGGACACATGATGCCCCATCCATGAGGACAGATCTGAAGGGGTTCAGGTGAAGGCTGGTCTTGCACAAGTCACCCGTTGTGTCCCCAGGTGCCATTG
The DNA here is from genome assembly GCF_000703405.1 of Apaloderma vittatum. Lineage (NCBI taxonomy): Eukaryota > Metazoa > Chordata > Aves > Trogoniformes > Trogonidae > Apaloderma > Apaloderma vittatum. Next base: position 1,245 of record NW_009725933.1, on the reverse strand, counting down.
GACTCTGCTGGTTTCCCTCTCCAGAGAGTGGAGAAGCTGGATCCCCTCCTCAGGACAGACTCCTTGCCAGAGAGACACAGCCCTGGGGGGAACTCATCAGGCGTTTATGGCATTTCACTCAGCATCTCTTCGATGTTTTTAGTGCTTTTCTGTGACTCCTCTTTCCACACTGACTGTCGTGAAATGGTCTTACATAGAGATGGTCTTCAAGGCCCCGTTATGGACAAGAAATCTCAGCATGAGCTCTGGAATCAGTGAGGAAATTTGTAATAAGCACCAGGAAGGACCAAGAAGCTCAAGGCTTCTGAAGAGGGAGAGGCCTCACGTGGGAGTGATTGGTTGTGTGTAGGTGTAAGAGAGAGAGTGGGGGGATTTCAGGAAGAAACAAAGCAATGGCAGACGTCGTTAGGAAATTTTTACAACCATGCCAGACGTCTTCAGGAAATTTTTACAACTGTGTCTGAGCCCAGAAACAGGAAGCAGATAGTGTCTGCAGGTGGAGGAAGAAGAGGATTGTCCTGGGACTATGGCAGAAAGAAAGGCCCGTCCTGTGCAGCCAGGGCTGATGACAACATTTTCATCTCGTGTGCGTGGCTCAGCCTGGCAGAAGGGGAATGCTCACTGCTGGTTTGAGTGGGCTCAGTCATGGCCCATGAGCTGGCCTTAATCACTCATCCCTCCCTCCATCCCTCCATCCTTTCCTCCATCCATCCATCCATCCCCCTGACTGTGTCCTCATGAAAGGCCACCAGGCTGGTCAGAAATGACTTCCCCTTGGTAAAACCACGTCAGCTGCTCCTGATGACCCTCTTGTCCTCGATGTGCCCAGAGACAGTGCTGAGGACAAGTTGTTCCATCACTTTCCCAGGGATGGACGTGAGGCTGGGTGGGCTGGAGTTACCCAGGTCCTCCTTCTTGCCCTGATTAATGTTATTCAAGATCCCAGTTATTAATATCAATATTACAGTGCCCTGTGATTATCCCAGTGCCCAGTCAATATTCGGTCTGAAGCTGGAAGGGTCAGGGGGATTTTGTGTCCCATGTCTTAAGATCTTCAGGAGAAGGAACCAGCTGCTCCAGGATTCATCCGATCCCTCCAAACGGTGGGAAAGCGAATTGTCTACAGTCACAAGAACTGCACCGCTGATTGGCCAGCACGGCCGTGATGTCACAGAGCCCTGCACCGCTGATTGGCCAGCGCAGCTGTGATGTCACAGCCCGGCCGTGATGTCACAGAGCCCTGCA
>NW_009725932.1:0-6200 GCF_000703405.1 Apaloderma vittatum | reverse complement strand
TCTCTTCTCCAGCGCCTCGGGGCAGAGCTGTGCCGGTGAGCCTGTGGGTCAGGAAAGCCCCCCCTGCCTGCTGCTGCTTTCACCACACTCAGGGCAGCCCAGTGCTGGGAGCAAGTCCTGAGGGCAGTGACGGGACAGAGCAGCTTTCCCTGCAAACTCCTGCGGCCCCTGGGCATGTTGCTGACAGCAAGGTCATCAGCTGTAGGGCCCGAGGGAATCGCAGAATTCTTCAGGTTGGAAGAGACCTTTAAGTTCAAGTCCAACCGTTAGCCCAGCGCTGCCAGCCCCACCGCTGATTTGCCAGCCCCACCGCTGACCCATGTCCCTGAGCACCACATCTACCTGGCTTCTAAATCCCTCCAGGGAGCGGACTGCACCACTGCCCTGGGCCAGCACTTGACGACCCTTTCGGTGAAGAATTTTTCCTCATCCAATCTAGACCTCCCTGGTGCAACCTGAGGCCATTTCCACTTGTCCCATCGCTTGCTACTTTGGAAGAAATGCTATGTGATGGTGCCCTCACCCCACTGCTGCCTGGCCCTTGGGATTCAGCTCTCCTCGACAGAGAGTGGGGCAGCAGTGCTCTCCCTCTTTGTGTGGGGACAACGGAGGCCCTGAGGTCATCCCCGTCCACGTGTTACAGACGGGGCTGTGGGCTCACAGCACTGCCGGCACTCAGCCAGGATGGGCACACACGGGGTGTTTCGGCATTTTAAACCACGCCAAGAGGACGGGGAGAAGAGAGAGAAGGCTGGAGAGAGCAGCAGTCCTGTTCCTCGCAGCCAGGCCCAGACCCGGGTACCTGCCAGCCAGGGCTTGCACGCTCCCTCCTCGTGTTCCTGATCTGCCCAGGGCTCTGCCCGGGGAATCCCACCCGCTCCCCAGGGCTGGGCACTGAACTGCAGCTACAGGCGCGCAAACACACTGACAGACGCCATCACCTTCGGTGCCGGGGAAATTAAACGCTTTTTGCCCTTTGGCTGCAAAGAACAATATTGAAATGTAGGCAGAATATTACTGAAACAATAAATACTTTTTTCTGAGTGTAGAGACAGAAAGTGTCTCTACTATATGACATACGATCTATATGATCTATACGATGCATGAAATAACTTCACTAACTTCACTGATCTTAAAAGTCCGGTAATCCTGAAATCTAAAGACAACAGCTTAAATTGTCAACTTTGCAACATCAGTATTATGAAAAAGACTGTTGCTGTGTTTACTCAACAACTTATTTCCACTCAGATTTTAAAAAACTCAGCTTACCTCTATCCTGCTCCCCAAGTCCTTCAGTCCGATCTGAAATTCATTTGCAACGTACAGATGGTCAGTATAAAAATCTCCCTCATAAAGAAAGCATATGTTGAGAACAAAAGCAATTAAATGGGGTATAAAAATAAACATACCGAGAGGCATCATGTTGACTGCATTACAGATTTTCATATTTAATTAAAAGAAAATCTGCCTTTGGGTATCTGACATGAGAAGAGAGTCCTGCTGGGGGATCCAGGGCCTATCTGGGACCTGCAATGGAGCGGTCGCTGCCGTGTCGGGGCTCCCGGCTCTCCGGGCTGCTGCTCTCCCAAACAGGGAGCCTGAGGCCTGGAAAGGTTTCAGAGACTCAGACACCACGTAGTGGGACTCCATGTAGTAACGGCCATCCCCAGCCCCAGAGGGAACTGGGACACTGCACCGTCCTGTTGCACAATCTGTTGTTCCTCCCCATCGGTACCTCCTTCTCGTAATCCTGCTCCCGTAACACGCTCCTGGACTGGGTTCCTTCGGAAGGAAAGACCCAACAAAAGTGTTAGCACTGCCTGGAACAGAACTCCCTCTCCCTCCTTGAGAAGGGCTGGGAGGCGCGCAGGGACGAGGGGAGGCTCGCGGAGGGCAGCACCTGCAGGAACCAGCAAAGAGAATCTGAGCTGCACATGGAAACACGAGGGGAAGCAGAGCACAGAAAGAAACGGGGCATTTCATCCTGCTGTTACTTATAAAGCTCTTTGTAGATGTCTCTGCCACAAATCAGAATTTCATAGTATTAAATGTCGTCTAATTAGATTTTCAAAAGTTTCTGCAGTAGATTGCATTGAGGTAAGGAAGGGCAGGGGATAAACCCCCACCCCGGGGTACAGCTGCAAGAGCGGTGCCAGCGTCCCTGTGCCGACTGGCCCACGGCTCGGCACGTCGGCTTCCCCACGAGTCAGTCTGGTACAGATTTTCACAGAATCCTGGCTCATTATCTGAAATGAGGGCTCACTCCTCACAAGGGATTTTCTGCAGCAGGGCTGCCATGGACCCAGCGTTTTCACACCCGTCACAAGGAATAATCAGCCAGCTCTGCTGGGTGTGAAGTGCTAGGAAGCCAACTGCTGGGGAGATGCTGCGCCTGTGAAAAGGAGTGGGAAAAGGATCGTAAGGCAATATCTGAATACTACCAAGACACAATCCCTCTGGCAGACCTCTGAATTCCCTCCTCAATGGAAAATTCAAGGTTTTGTGGTGAAACGAGAAATCGACAACTAGACAGCTCAGAATACATAAATCTCCCCTGCTTGACCTTCCTGCATCCCGATGCACTAGATGAAGGGTGCAGACATGTTCCTCCCACCACTCATCTCCTCTTACCGCAGCGTCTCAATCTCCAGCCAGCACATCGGGTGATGACACACGACATCCAGGCACTCGAGCAGGCTCCGAAAGGACGGGAACATGGCCTGGTTTTCAGAAGCAAATGGATCTCTGCAGCTTCCATAAGCATCAGTTGGGTTTACAAAACCCAGGTGCTGAGGAAGGGGAAGGGGAAGTGGAGGCTGTAAAATTACTACGCTCTTCATTGACATGCGTGTGCACTCTCGTGTCATGCCGGAAAGCCTAGAAAAAGAAGGTGGAAGACAGACTGTGCACAGAGAGGAATGCAGCAGCAGAGGACAGTGACTGTCTGACACGCAGGCACTGCTTCTGGGACTGTGCTCTGGGCTCAGCCAGCATCTCTCCTACACTTGACTTGCTATCTCAGAGACCTCTAAAGGTTTCCTGATGAAAACTCACCTGAGCAAGACCCTGAGCAACCTCATCTAACTTTGAGGTTAGTCCTGCTTTGAGCAGGAGGTGCTCCTGAAAGTCCTTTCCAATCTCTAGTTTCTGTGGTTTTCTGATTCCAATTCTCAATTCATGTTAAATAATACAACTGACCGGGCTTAACGAAGGCCGGGTATAATGTCTCACGTGACTGAACGATGGACATAGCAGGGGACAGTTCCTCAGAAGAATACTGCTGCCTGCACCAGTTCAAGACACTCCGCAAAGCAGTGCTACGAGTGTAGTGTGAAATGAACTCACTGCAACCATTAACTCCACGGGGACCTCAGACACCGAGAGGAAACAGTTAAGACAGATATGAAAGCAGGAGTAAGTAGAGGGGAAGACTAGGAAGACACAACATAAAGTGCAACCAACGAGGGAAATCAGAAGTGGCAAAGATGCATTTCCTGGGAAGAGCTGGCTGGCTCCTCCACAGAACAGCACGGTCATTGACACACGGTGCCGGCACAGCACCTTGCTCCAGTCTCGTGTGAGAGGCTGGCAGCAAAAGGATGGCTGTCATAGTTAATAACGAGGCCAGAGAGGCAGGATTTCAGATTCAAACAGCCGTGGCAGGCAGTTATAGGTTAGATATTTTCTACCTATCTGGGTCTAAGCAATCCCAGTGCAGGGTATGTAAAGGATTGACTGCAGCAGTTCAAGAGCATTTAAGACCTCACGAACTACCGACAAACAGCAAACATTGTGTCTGCCTATGAAAAGGGGGTAGAGGAAAAAGAAGTCAGAGGATTTAGCTCTAATTTCCAGAAAAAGAGTAATTAAACAATTTGTAAGCACCTGAAAGATAACAAGGAGACGAGTAGCAATCTACATGGACTTCTCATGAACAAATCTTTTCTAATCTAAGTTCCTTCTACAAAACGGTAAAAGGTAGAAGAGCTACAATAGGTGTCATACATCTTGACCTTAGAAAAACTTCTGATGCTGTCTCACATGGTCTTACTGAAAGCGAGCTAAAGAAACGTGATCTAGGTAAACCCACCATTAGATAAGGTGCAAAGGTAACTTATACAAGACTTGTTGAAGAGTTCTTGTTGTAGTACCTAACCACATCACATGAGCAATGATCAGTAATTCACTGTCAAAACGGAAGGCTTCACCCGGAGCTGTTGAAAGGTTTGCTCTTTCTCATGCTGGGGAATATCCATCTTGCAGGTGATGGAAGAGAAAATGTCGGTTACACTCGTAAATGACAAATCTAGGTGGAACTGCAAAATTATTGGAAGACAAGATTTAAAACCTCACGACCCTCAAGTCTGCCGATGAACCGAGCTGTGTGGTGCAGCCGACACGCTGGGGGGAAGGGGTGTCATCCCAAGGGACCTGGACAGGCGGAGACGCTGGCCTGTGACGACCCCATGAAGCTCAACAAGGCCAAGTGCAAGGTCCTGCCCCTGGGTTGGGGCAATCCCAAGCACAAACACAGGCTGGGCAACAAGTGGATGGAGAAGGACTTGGGGGCGTTGGTGGATAAAAATCTGAACATGAGCCAGCAACGCGTGCTCACAGCCCAGAAAGCCAATTGCATCTTCTTTATCCAGGAGTGCTGTGACAGGACAAGGGGTAATGGCTTCAAAGTGAAAGAGCACAGATTTAGGTTAGACATTAGAAACAAGTTCTTCAGTATGAGGGAGGTGAGACCCTGGCACAGGCTGCCCGGAGAAGCTGTGGCAGCCCCTCCCCGGCAGTGCCCAAGGCCGGGAAGGCCAGGCTGGACCAGGCATTGAGCAACATGCTCTGGTGGGAGGTGTCCCTGCCCCTGGTGGGTCCCCCGGACTAGATGATCTTTAAGGTCCCTTCCAACCCAAACTGTTCTGTGGTTCTGTTCTGTGTCCACACATTAGTCCGTCTACCTGGGGTACAGAAGCGAGGAAATTTGGGTTTATGAAATCTCTGTATTTCACACCGGAATGCTGGCTCACGTCCCCTTCACTGTAAGGAGAGACCTTAAAAATATAGGTGCTCATGCCAAGGTCCTGGTGGCTACAGTAATGTTACTGCCAAGCTCCAAGCCAGAGTGGGTTCTGCTGGAAGATCATCAACACAAAAACCAACTCAGTTGCGAAGCGGCTGGGTGAAGAACATCAATGAAAAACGCCTCCACATACCAGCTGGTTTCCATATCTTCCCCGATGCCGCAAGACAGTGCCGATGCACACAGCTCTGTCTCCACCGAAGCAGCTGTGAACGCTTGTCTGCTCCACTGACCACGTGTGTGGCTGCGGGCAAGTCGTTCTGTAACCTTGTGCTGAGAAACCGAATAACAAGCAGGAACTTCGCTGGAAAACCTTCAAGAAAATTCTTATCAACCTATCTTGAGATTTCCTGAGGAAACAAATTCTTCTCCATGGAAACATCTGAGACACAAATATGAGGAAAGTGGAAGATGTGATGCACGTGGCTACATCATCCTTGCCACTCATGGGGAGGGCTGTGAAGCTGGGCTGATTGTCTTCACTGCAGACCAGGACCATGCAGAAAAAAGCCCAGGTGAAGGCTGTGGCTTTTGAAGTTGGTGCCAACGCATTCGTGGTTTACTCTAGGGATAACTGAGGCACGTCTGTCAATTCTGAGGACCACACGGTATCTTGTAAACAGCGTAAGAGTAACTCGTTTTGTGAACATGTTGCAGATGTGATGCAGAGCCTGACTTCATACGCTACCATCGCTGAGCCTTTAGCAAGAACACAAAGCTCAGCTCAGGCCTCCTGGCCAGACTCAGTGAGTTATCTCCCCCAGATCGCCCACCACATCCCAGGCACTCCTGATTCTGCAACTCAGCAGAAGCTCTTGTGAAAACAGCTCTTCTGAGAGGACGGGGTATCCCAGGAGCTGCTACCGCTTACAAACACTCCTTTGGACTCCTACTCCTGTACCTGAGAGAAATCACTTGCTTTGAACATGACTTGCCGCTGAGATGATGCGATACAAGCTAAAGGAAAGAGATGGGACCTCCAGGCTGTGAAAAGAGACTACAAGAAAAAACTTTCAGGGCAGCACAAGGCGGTGAAGACAAGACACTGGGATTACTGGGGCCTCAGACACATGGGGCAAGCAGAGCGCCGGGCGCAAGAGGGCCAGGACAGCGGCTG
>NW_009725931.1:23250-23605 GCF_000703405.1 Apaloderma vittatum | reverse complement strand
TCGCGGAGCGGCTGAGCCGAGCCAAGCTGACCTGAGCCGAGCTGAGCTGCATCGCTCCCCAGCCCCCGTCCTCGTTACGCCAGGAGTCAGGTGTGAGGGTGCCGTCGGGAACGGTTTTCAGCTCCTGCCAAGGTTTTCGTTGGCCACATGGTGAGCTTGCTCTGATTTCCGTGACTTCTCGGTGTTCGGAGATTTTTAAAGAGTGTAATAATAACGTGGACGCAGGTACTCCTCCTGATTAACGGGTTTCCCCAGATCGCTGGGGTACGCAAATAAACGGTGTCGATGTTTGAAGCGGTTTCCCGCAGCACTCGTGCCTGTCCAGCCGAGAGGACGCGTCGGTGCAGCCGCCGCA
>NW_009725931.1:12737-23240 GCF_000703405.1 Apaloderma vittatum | reverse complement strand
GGGCTGGCGGCTCTGGGAGTGCCCCGGCAGCTGCCTCAGGGAGCTGATGGGGCTGAAAAATCAGCTGGAGAGGAGAATTATCGGTTGGGTCAGTTTCGCATCCTCTCTCGCCCGGTTCCTCACAGGACTGTGCAGCAAACGGTGTGCAGGGAGACGTGCCGTGTGACTGTCTTTCTTGCTTTTGGGCTACCCATCGCAGGCGGTTTTGGACAGTAATGCTTCGGCTTTTTGTGGAATCTTCTACTGCATTTTGTATGGACAAGTCTAAAGGCTCTAGTCCTATTCTCCTTTGAGCCCTGTTGCACCAAAAATCTCAATTACTCTGAATATTTTAATGTATCTGCATGGTCTCCAACTGGCTTCCAAAATACCCTTGTAAACATGGGTGACCAAGTTAGCGTAAAGGCACATGAAAAAGTAGAACAGAGACACAATATTAATAGCTCACCAAATAGCTTAAGGCTAGGCTGGTATTTGAGGGCTGTATCACAAAAATATTTAATAGAATCTTGCTGCTTATACCCACTTTATTTTCAAATAAAATATTTTTTTCCTGTAGGTAATATATCCTCCACATTCAAAACTCACAGATAAAGAGGTAAGACATGGTTGCTTTATAGGTGTATCTTTTGGTTTTGGTTTGTTAACTTCAGGAAGTTAAATGGCTCTCTTTTTTTTTCCCCTCACCCTTTAGAAAACCAATATTTGCTATTTGTCTTTTCCGGATTCAAATTCAGGTAAGTGCTTTCTTGGCTCTGTAGTTGCTTGTTGTTAGACTAAGCTATGTTAAAAAAGGTAGAATTTGACAGTCTATATTTGTGGATTTTGATTATATGAATGTTAATATTACAGTACAGAAAAGTTGCAAATAAGGTTAAATACAAAACTAATTCTGTTGAAATAAGGTCTAAATTAATTTTTATTTTATGTAAGTGAAATATCAAGAACAGGTGGAGATAAGACCTTCTAGATGATATACATGCAGAGTTTCAGAATGCTTTGCAAGTAAAGAAAGAAGGTATTATTATTTTGTTTAAAAGCAAGATTGTCATTTTAAAGGTGAGCATAGGCACAAAACTTGAATGGTTTAATAAAGCAAATGGAAACGATATGGAACCCTCTTGTCACAGCACAGTTAACATACATTTTCTAAATTCCTAACAGTGAGACTGACTTACAAATTCATAAGCATTTAGAAAGAACAGTTGTGAAGGGAGAACCTGGGCTGTTTTCTATCTTCTCTATTCTTGATGCTTCTGTTGCTGTGTGTGGTCCTGCTTGCTGAATTCTTCTGCAGTCTGAACTTCTGTTCTGCTGCCAAAGAGAAATTTGAGGCACGTGGCTGATAACTTGGACCACCTACAAAAAGATATGGCCGAAGTACAAACACTTTCTTTCATGTTTATTTCTTTACAAAAGTCAAAGTGTATAGTAGGAGACTTGTCCCTGTAACTGCTCTTACTCTCTCCTTTTGGTTGCTCTGCAGAGTAACAACTTTGAAATGAGGCGATGCAGATTTGGGCTTTTATATGTGCATGACCTCTCATGTAATTTTACAAAATAGTTTGGGTCTATTTTCTGCTTTGTCTTAATGTCATTAAAATTAAGATATTTTCTCTGGTTTTGAAATCTTGTATGTAAATAGAGGAAGAGCTTCTTTCTGTTACTGAACGAAAAGATTGCTTAACTGTATCTTCTCATTACTCTCATTGTTAAGGGTTTTAAATCTGTCCAACCCTCAAAATGTGTATTGAAGGTACAAAAAAATGCAGTGGGCTGATTTTTAATTATTTTTATATTTTCATATAAGATTGATACTAAATTAGTTTTTGGCAGAACAGATACATGTCTGTTACGATTTACTGTTACATTGTAGGCCATAACATTGAAAGGAGAGCTTTGTGTAGTAAAGCGGTAAAGGAAGTTACTAGCTTGTAGCTAAATTTGAGGTCAGTCTTTCCTAAGCTTACATAGTTCAAAAGGTTAATTCACCTTCTTTTTTTTTTTTCTTTTACAACTATGAATGAGGGCTTGTAGTGGCTGTGAATTTGAGGGGAGAATTAATTTAATCAGGTACTAGATGATGACACTGTCATTTTAAGCCGAGTTTCCCAGTACATTTGTCTTCAAAATAATGCTTTTGCCTTTTCTGCCTGGGATAGTTGAAGAAAGAATAGACATTTGTCAATCTTCTCAAATTCTGAAGAGCTTATAAAATAAGAAGTCATCATATTCTGAATAATATTTCAATATGTTAATGATTAAGCATCATTGACTTTTAGGTCTTCTGTGTATGCCTTATTATAATAGCTTTTTTTATTTTACTTTGTATGAAGGGAACTAGTGGTGAGAACTTGGAGCAAATGTTTTGTGCTGTGTTACTGGCATGTGCTGTGGTTTTTTTCTTGTAATGGTGGGATCCATGTTTCTAAGCACTTCCTTTATTTACCTATTTGATTTGGGTGGTTATCCCAGTGCACCATCTTCTGCTACCTTTTGGGTTTGACTGGTGCGTTTTGGGTTTCCTGCTGCAACTTCAGGGAGTTCTGAGGAGCGGAGCCGAATGCTCCGACCACCCCGGTGTTACTGCCCGCTGCACGGCCCCTGAGCTGGACGGAGGGTTTGGGCTGTCTGTGGTTGCTGTAGAAGTTTGTGTGATGGAGAGAGAAGATGAAATTGAGGTTTTAAGTCTGAAGAATGTCTATCTGGAGAACGGAGTTCCTGTTTACTGTTCAGTTAATTAGCACTGGCTGTTGTAAGACAGGACAGCTGTGGAGAGTTCAGGTGATCAGTGGTGACTTCATGGGTTTTTTTTCCCTGGAGGTCTTTGCAAATTATGTTCAAAAGCTGTAAGCGCAAAGCACTAATGAAGAAGTTAGATTCAATATGGAAAAGCAAATGTTCTCTGTCAGCTGGAAGCTTACCGTTCTAACAGTAGCTCTGAGTTTAATAGTAGATTCGTTTTCATAGTCACTTACATTGTTACGGTGAAGTCGGTCTGCTTACCACAATGGCAGTGCTCAGGAGGTTGTCTTTCAATTGATTGTGTTCCTGTTAGTAAGACTGGCTTCCAAAGGGTGTTTTTGTTGGTGGGGTTTTTTTGTTGTTGTTTACAGGTTTGCTGGAATGAGTAATGTACCTGCATGTTTTTGACATTTCTTGCAGTCTCCCTTATCACTATTCCTGTGAACAGCACATTCTATTCAGCCTATACAGCTTCTACTTGAACTAGAGATTTTATGGAGCTTGTTTTCTTTTTAACAGCAGACAACATTTGTAATGGCAAGAACATAGCCACGAGAATATCAGTGATATGACTGCAGTTCTCACGTTCCTCTTGGAGAAACTTTCTTTACTATTCGGTACAGACTAAGCCCAGATTTATTTGTCAGACTGCCTGTAGTCAATGTAATAAGCTACATTTTTCTTTCAGATATTAATTTTGTTAGAAATGAAGGGAAACCACTCCTTGGGAGTAGTACAGGGAAGTAGCACTCCGTTTCGCTCAGATTTCTGCAGTTAGTTTTGTGACTTTCAAAAATACCAAGCCCTATGCCTGCACGTAGTGTTGTAGAGATCAGCATAATACACTCTTACGGAGTGACTCAGGTGTCAGCTGTTGGGTGTCAAGAAAAGGCTCAAGTGCAGTCGTTCAGTGGAGCAATGATGTGTTGTTAAGACAATCACAGCTATACAGACAGACCCAGTCAAATGTGTAATGACAGTCGGAGGACACCGTTACTGAAGCTGTTTAAGGACACAACAGTCTAATAAACGCACTGTGAAACAGAGTGACTGTGGTTTTTTTCTTGTTGAAGGTAAGATTTCTTATTGCCAAAGATGCTAATTTGTTAACTTACAGAAATATTAATAGTCATGATAGCAGAGCACAACAGCAGTGCAAGATAAATGAACAAAAACTATTAGACCTCTTTGTCTGTAAACAAGTCCGCATGGGCTCAAACTCAGAATATTGTCTATTTGTTGTTTATCTCTTCCCCCTGTGTAGGTTGTCTTGGGGACACACAGTTTTGCTTTAGATTTCGACGGTCTCCTGGAAGGAAAGTCTCATTGTGTTGTTTTCTGGACCAGTTGGATAGAGATCTACCAGTTTACTTAAAGGTTGGGGAAAAGAAATGAAGTTCATTTCCTTTAAATAATGTTAATTTATGGGTCTTCACACTTCAGTGTAGTGCTGGGAAAACAAAATTTCTGAACTGGATGTCCTGAAAGACAAATCTCAGCAAATATTCTTCGTAGTTAATTAGCATGATAATGACATGCTAATAATTAGTTCCCTTAACTATTCTACAAGTTTTATTACTATGGGTTTGGGACTGCAAGGAACTAAATTGAAGATCAGACCTATTTTATTACTGACTAGAAGTCTGTAGATCAAATTGTGCAAACCATTAGCTTTGTAGAGATCTGACTGCTTTATAACTTGAAAAAAAAAGTTGAGATATTTCTCTTGGTTTCCACTCTTCATTTTTTAAAGATGGAGCGGTTACCTAAAGAGGTAGCAGCCAAGAAGTTGTTCTCAGCAATGTCCTTATGGAGTATTGAGGCCTTTAACTATGCTAGTGGGAGTCTGAGTCTCAAACTCAAGTTAGATCTGTTTATGTTTCAAATTCTTGAATTCCTCTTTGTAGGAGGGATGAAGCTGACATGGTATCTTTGAAATGTGAGAACGTACTTCCTTAATATTCCAAGATCTTTTATAAAACTAATACATTGAAATACTAGTTTTTATCTTTTCAAGTCAGGGCTTTAAGATTTTAAACTGCTAAAATATATTTTTACTGCTGCTTTGCAAAATTATGAATGTTGATATGTTTCTCAGGAAATTAATTGTATTTTTGCTTTCACGGTGTGTCAGGAGAGTGTAGATTTAAGAACAGTAAAGCCAGAAAACACCACTGTTCCCACACACTCGTATTTTCTTTGAAGTTCTTTACTGCCAGTAGAGTAATCTTTCTAGTTTGTTTTGTCTAATCAACTTTGGAGCTTGCAGGGCAGTAAAAGAGTAATCCTTCTAGTTTGTTTTATCTAATCAAGTTTGGAGCTTCACCTTCTATAAGTTTTTAAAATGCATATTTAAAATGCATATTGAATGCCTCAGAAAGAAGGACAGTATGAGGTGATTGTATTGAATTCTTTCCGTTCTTTTGCAGAAAGATCCGGCATATTACTATGGCTATGTATATTTCAGACAAGTTCGAGACAAATCATTAAAAAGAGGCTATTTCCAGAAGGTAATTTCAAATCTGTAGGAAAATACTAATTCAGCAATTAATTATTTCTCAGTAACCTCAGCAGAGCAGGGAGAGTATCTTGCTTTCTTAACTAAATTCATTGTTGATTTATAGTAAAGTGGTCTAATTTTACCTAGGTCATGCTATGTACAGCTACGTTGTCAGAACAGGAGGGGGTTTGTGTTTAAAAACAAGAACTTGGCCGGTTAGCTCAGTGGTTTGAGTGCAGTGCTGGCAACAATGCCCAGCACTGAGGTCTCGCATTCGATTTCCGCTCGCTCCCCCTGTGTTGCCTGGTCTAGTCGAGAGGTGGCGTCCCTGCCCATGAGAGGGAGGTTGGATTAAATGATCTCTAAGGTCCTTTCCAGCCTAGGCCAGTCTATGATTCTGTGATTTGGGAGTCATTTGTTTGCAGCTACGTGTCCTCAGATGTGTGGTTGGCTTGTGTGTGAGAAGAATCACACTTTACATTCTTTGAGGATAACCAGTAGAACTGCAGTAGAACTGAGGGAAAGGGTTAACTTAAAATTGTGGTTTTGTTTTGTTTCTTTTTATTCCAGTCGCTGGTCCTCATCAGCAAGCTACCATATGTCCAACTTTTTCGCACCATGCTTAAGCAAATAGCTCCAGAATATTTTGAGAAAAATGAAGCTTTCCTGGAAGCAGGTAATGTCATTCTGGAAGAGCTCTTAGAATACCTCATACTTCTTTTGGAGAAATAACAAACAACACTGTCACATTCTAGTTTCCGTTTCTGTCTTGCAGTGTAGAGGGTTGAAACTTTAGCAAACTGGCTTCATTTCTAGATCGTTGAACAGAGGTAATGTAATTTTGGATCCTTCACAGGAGTGTTGAAACTCCTCTCTAAAAAAAATAGCTCGAGTTTTGTTCTGTGTTTCAGGACCAGCTGTTGAGCACAAGTTGCTGATGTCAATCGTTAGTTCTTCATAAAATGAGTCCTTTTGGGCATTCTGACAACTTTTCTTAAGCAACTGTACAAATGTCATCTCGTGGGGAGTGGGAGGTCATGCTTGGATTTTGGTTATTTTGACCAAAAGGAAAAGACAGCAGAGCAGCACTGACAACAGGTGCCTCAGCCTTACTACAGGACTATTAAGAGCCAGAGAGAGCCAAATGGAAAAGTATTTGGTCTTTGCCCAGAAATGCTGTGTCCTTTGTGCTATGTCTGCCTTATACGTCATTCCTATCTTTGTGCTTTTGCTGAGAAGTAACTTCTAGAAGCTGTTGTTGATGAAGGAATTGTATTTTTTAATTATCTGCTGATAAACAGGTTTGAGGGTTTTTTTGTGAGTTTGTATTATGAACAAAATAAGCTCTGCAGAAACTATTAGAATTAGTGATGATATTCGTGATTGTTTACAGCAAAATGCTGAAAAACTTTCTAGCCAGGCTAGAAAACTGGCTTTTTCCTTAACCTCTTGGGCTTTTTTATTCCACGTTAGCTAATGTACTTAAATATGTGTGTTATTTTCAAAGTTTTTCAATATGTACTCCCATGGCTTCTCATACAACGTTTCTTCAACTAATTGTGGGTCTAGTTGCTACAAAAAATGGAAGACAATGGGATATTGTTTTCCTGAAATGAAAAAACTTTTTAGTTCTAACAAAAGAATACATTAAGAATGACAGAAAGGCTGTAAAACTTCTTAAGAATGATCAAGAGATAAGTAGAACTGTTGTGGATTATCAGCAGAAGTTGAAAATTGCAGTGTGCACAAAGGTGACTGCATATATATAAACTAGCTATAAATCATACTCTTTTTTTCTTTAAGTTTGTAGTGATGTTGATCGTTGGCCACCACCAATTCCAGGGAAAATACTGCATTTGCCTATTATGGGTATGATAATGAAGGTAAATACTCCTATGCTTACTTTTCTCTGAGGGTGTTTTCTCCTCCATGTACTGTGTAGGTATTTGCTGTATTCTGCACCCTTTTCAGTATCTGGTGCTGCAGGACAGGAACAGATGTGTATTCCACTCAGGGAAGGTCTGGGAGATTGTGACTGGGGAGAGGAAGGGGAGGATCTTCTATGGTGCATAGGTTAACATGTAATTTTTGTAGATATTAAAAAGTGATGTTTCAATACAACTGCTAATTGCGGTGTCTCTATTATCCTTCTGGACTTTGCGTTCTAGGAGACTTAATGCAAGTTGTATTTGTTAAATCAGACATTAATTAACACTTCAAATTACTGAGAATTAATTTCCAGTCAAGCAAATTAAATGTATTGATGAAAATGGCTCTTGTTCATGAAGTTTGACAAGTGAAAATGTGTTCTGGGCCACACGCCAGAAGTGAGATGTCTTGGGCTGTTGATAATGTTCCATGGAAGTGAGGTATGTCTGAAGGCTGTTAAGGAAATTGCGTCTAGTGCGTGGGGAGGAGCTGTAGAGGTGAAATGGTGATTGAGAACTGGGCCCCTGGGAGCCACAGCATCTTCATATGAAATGCAATAAAATGGATTCGATGGATCCAGAGGTTACAGTCAGAAGTACATTCTTAACAGATACTCTCGAGTTCCTGGCTAAATACATGTACATCACCAGGGAGAGGAAGCGGAAGTTTCTGAAGTTGTCGTGAAAGCACAAAATTAATTAAGTGTTGTTCTGGATGCTGGATGATAATGATGAGTGTCAGATATGTCTTGTTTGAGTATTGCCTGCGTTTATCTTGTCAGTAGCTCTTACATTGTCCCTGTTTGTTTACACTGTTTGGGCAGTCAATTTTAATTGTTGTGTGCAAATTGCATCCTCTTGTGCACAGCGGCTTCCAGTGTGATTAGATCTGTAGTGCTCAAGACTTACAGATGCAGGCTCTGAGATCAGAAAAATATGTTTATGTTGTTCAGCCTGTTTGGATTCTGACTCATACCCACCAGGATGTTTGATGTTTCAGGAGAGGATTTTTTTCGAAAAATAATTCCATACCACCTTAAAGCCCCGTAATCTTATTTCTCAAGCATTTAAATGTGGTTTTATTAAAATTATTGTAATAGTTATGACTAATGTTATCAATAGTCTTTACTGACATGTATAATTTTCTTACTCTAATATTCAATTTGTAATGTAGTTCAACGTAGTATTATGTATCGATTCCTTTAGCCATGATCTGTAGTCTTTAGCTATGTATTCATTGTTATGTGCATGTTCTGTAGAGTAAATTAAATATCATATGATAAATGTTGCATCTTTTTTGTAAGTCAGTATTTTAAGTCTCTGCTGTGTACAATACAAGGAGAAAAAAATGTTTCTTTTTCTTTCAAAGTTGCGGATTCCAACATACCGTGACAAGCCTGGAACAACGCCAGTAGTACAAAATATGCACCAGGTAGAGATAAGATACTTCTGTCATGCATAACACCGAGACAAATCTAAGCATCTGCTTTCGGTCTTCTACTTTAAACTCGTTTGTAAAAGATTGGTAGCAGATCCTCATATACTTTGATAACGACGAAATCCACAGTCTCTGTAGCTTTGAGTCTAAAGTTACTGCAAGTACTTCAGAAGAGGCATGCCCAGCTCCTGGAAGTGGATAATTGGTTGGCAAAAGTACAGAACTTGAACGTTCTCTTAATGGGTAAAACTATACTAAACTACTAGTGGATTTTGAGGATGAGAACAAATTCACAATCTTTAGCCACAGAAGATGTGGAAGATGGGCATAAACCAAATCTGTCTGCCTTCATGTGCTGCGTGACTGTTGTTTAAAACCGTGTTTTACGTATTTTCTGGACTGAAAGTCACATGCCTGTAAGTGATGTGTGTGTGCATTGGGGGAAGACTTGCTTTTAGCACCGGGGGAATAGTTAATTGTGGAGATAATGTAGCACATACTGCAGTAGTAGAGTAGTGGTAGATAATTAAGGTTTATGCGGTCTGCTGTCTGTAAGCATTTAAGGGAAATTGTTTCATTTAATACCTAGGTATTCTGATGACTAAAAACCAAGCATTGCGATGTCTTTTAGGCAGATGCTCAAATCTCCTTGGCTTTACCGACTGTTCATGAAGTAGATCTTTTCAGGTAGGAGTTTGGACTGATTTATTCCTAGTTGTGAATTTCCACAAGTTCAAGATTTATGACAGTTCCGTAACACGTCTCAGCTTGTAAACTAACATTTACTGATATTGGGTTTATTATCCTTTTTCTGTAAAGCTGGCTAACAACGTGCAAACTGAAAGTGCAATAAATAAGCACGTTCACTGAATGTTCCATTTTACAAGAGTATTTTGTCTTTCTCAAGTGACTGTTAAATACTACTTCCTTGTTTTTCTAGTTGTTAGTCAAATACATATTTCTTCAGGTTAAGTATATTAAAATACCTCAATCTGTTTTTAGGTGTTTCTGTCCAGTGTTCTTTCACATTCAGATGCTTTGGGAGCTAGTACTGCTAGGAGAACCACTTGTCGTGATGGCACCATCACCATCAGAATCTTCAGAAACCGTGTTGGCACTTGTTAGGTAAATGTCGTGGAGCTTCCTAACGACGGAGTCCTTTCAGCTTGCAGCTGAGTGCAACTTCATTTGATCCAAACACAACAAAGCATTACAAATGTGGGTTTGCTTATTTCTTTCATGAAAATTTCGCACCATATACATATAACAAGCTTGTCCTCTTTCTACCTGGCAGTTGCGTTTCACCGTTAAAGTACTGCAGTGATTTCAGGCCGTACTTTACCATACATGACAGTGAATTTAAAGAATATACAACTCGCACGCAAGCCCCGTAAGTAAATCAGATTTTTTTGTGAAGGCATTGCCCAAAGCCACTCATAACCATAAATTCTTTTTAAGACACTGCTTGACTATTGTGAGAATTCCTATTGTTAGAGAATTACGTTTAGACTCTTTATTTATAAAATTTATCTTAGAGTGCAGTTATTAGGGGCTTTTTTTTTAAGTTTTCACTTCAGTTACAATAAAGGAGTTATGAAACAATGTCATAAATAACCTGTGTTTGAACTTCATAGGACACTTGTGTACAGAATAAGTAATATTGCAAATATGGAAGCAAGAAAAGTTTTGCTTTTCTGTTAAAGGTTTGTCTATGCAACAGCAGCTCCATAGTAGCTCTTTGGGAAATTGTTCTGTAATTGTTTTTATTTTTAAGCAACTACTAAACAAAAAGACTTTTAGAATTCAGCATCCTTACAGCTGCTTTGTAAAGTTAATCCAGTCAATGTCTTAGATAAGTTTCACTAAATTTGTTAGAGAAATGAAGATTTTTT
>NW_009725931.1:0-12706 GCF_000703405.1 Apaloderma vittatum | reverse complement strand
AAAAAGAATTTTTTTTTTTTTTTTTTTCCCCCCCCCCCCCCCGAAAGCATGAGTCTACACAAACAATTCTGTTTGAAACTGCTTTAAGGACATACTTTTTCCTATCTTTTTTTTTTTCAATCCCACTCTTATTTTGAGAGCATGGAAAACCATACAAACATAGGCACTGTGTTTCAGATTGTATTCCATGGGAATGACTGTGCAGTATGTAATTTAGTTTCTAAAAATAATAACAGGAAAAATGTGGTTCAACTTTAGTAACCCATGCTTAAAAATTCCATCTGCTCCTCTGTAGCAGAGTAGAAAGGTTCTTCAGTAGATATGTTAGTATTTGAAATACACTAGAATTGCTCTGGTCCTCTTACAGAAAACAAAAAACTTGGAAAGATTGGAAATAGGCTTTTTAAAGTAGTGGCTTTAAGAAGGAGAAGAATCCAGGTGATGCAGATTTTGTGTACATTATTACCCTTAGCGAGAGGGGAGCCAAGGGCGCGTTTTTCACAGAATCACAGAATGTTAAGGTTTGGATGTTTTGAACTATCATGCCTTTTCAGAAATTACTTCAGTAGTTTAAAACCAGAATTGGTTCTGGTAAATATGGTAGATTAAGGCTTCCAGAAGTGACCGAGTAGCTTACCAAGTCTTGCTGCTGTATTGCCAGTAACAGCGAAACAAGATTCTTCATGATTTGCTGCCCGTTTACCTTGACCGGGAGAATTAATATTTGTGTGTGTGTATAAATGAAAGCCTTACTTTAACCCTCAGTCTTTAACCCTCTAGTTAGTGAAATAATATCAATTTATGTGCATTGATCCAAACCAATTCTGTGTGAAACTTGCTTTTTGATCCACACAAAATAGGCCTGAGAAGATTTAATAATTGAGTTAAGTTAGGTTAAACTTCATCCATCCATAGAGACAAGGAGCATGTGTGTTATACTGTCTCCTTAGCTAACGTTTGGCTGTAAAATGGATGGCAGCCCCCATACTCAAAAATATGTTGGTGTTTCATCAGAGTGCTATAAATCCCAAATTCTGCAGGCCTGTGCACCAGCAGCAGCTCTGTGCTCTTGCTCCCTCTTCGCGTCATCTGAGCAGTAGCTCTACTGAGAAGTCCCACACAAAGGGCAGTCATGTTGACATGCACATTCAGGGACTGAGAGTTTGTTATAATCAAACCTTGAAAAGTAGCCATTTGTCTTTCAAATGTGGGTCAGATTCCTGCTCATTAAAAATAAAAAATAAAAAAATTATAATCTGATTATACCTTGTTCTCGTCACTGCAGATGAGCAGAATTTAGCGGAGCCTAAGCAGATGATATCACTTTTGTTCTCCACTACCCTTTGGACTTTAAGATACATCTGTTTTGCTGTTTTCTAAAACCTAAAAACCTTGATAAACATACTGTGCTTTTACATGCAACTTAAAATGTAGCTCTTAAATACAAAAGGAAAATAATTTCAAGTTAGGAATTAAAATTGACCTTCTGTATTCGTTTAGTGTCATATTTTAAGCATTGCCGTTATTTTTGTAGACCATCTGTCATTCTAGGGGTGACGAATCCTTTTTTTGCGAAAACACTTCAGCACTGGCCTCACATTATCCGAATTGGAGATCTTAAACTTCCAGGTGAAGTACAAATGTCTTCTACAGTTCTGTGCAACAAGATTTAACTGTGTGCTTATTTGTTTAGAAACATAAGCAATTTAGTTCAATTAATTTAGTTTAATACTAACCAAATCCTCAAGGATGTAAATATGTTGAGTGAAATTGAACTCTTGTGTACTTGTATTGCCAGATCTAGTATATTAAATTATAATACTCAGTAACAATTACTTTTTACCTTTCACACAATCCTGTTTTGGGTTTTTTTATCTCTACCAAGAAGGTTTTAAAATGAGAAAGATCATTGATTACTGATGTTAATTTTAGGCTGAGTAGAATATAATAAATCAGTCACAGCAAGTGCACAGAAAGCAAGACCCATGTGAAAGCTAAGCTTGAATGTTACCATAATACCAAAAAGTTCTGATAATATATTCGTAATCTGGTAATATTCCAGTGATTATTAATTGTTCAAGTTGGGTGATTTTGTTACATGATTGAGCAGATTTTTAACATAATCTTTGGATAACATGTCACTTGGTAGCCTGTAATAAAATACAGCAGTGCTCTGCTTAGATGAAGTCCCTGAAAGTAGCTGTTTGCCGTGACTGGTTCTGTATTCTGTTCTGGCAGTGGGAATGTGTAAATAACTAGTTAGGGTAATACACCATGAAATTATTTTTTCTAGAATGAGCTCCATTCAGTTTCTGAATACATCACATTAATTAAGGATTACATACTGTGTTCAGTATAATTAAGCAAGGGCTTGCTTTGCTTTATAAGATCATGCCTCTCCATGCTTCAGAATACCTGGGGGAGGCTTCAGAATACCTCTTGGGAGGAGTTAGCTAGCTGCTGTGTAGTTCCAATTTGAAAAATAGAATCTTAATTGAACTACTAAACCTCTGCAAAACCATATACAGGTTGCCTTCAAATTTGATACCCAGTTTCATGTATGAAATTCTAAAGCTTTGGTTGTGCAGCTACCACCAAAGCATATGCAATGCTTAGTCAGGAAGTTGTGGAGAATCATCTCTCTGACTTGCCTTTTAAAACTTGAATTTTACTTCTTTAGGAACAAAGGGAGAGATTGTGATTATTCTGGGGGGATTTGGGGGTGTTTTTTTCCCTTTTTTTTTTCCCTTTTCTCCCCACTTTGCAATTTTAATAGCAATTTATACTATTATCTTTGTGAAGCTGAGCATCCAGCTCAGAGGAAGATTCTGCTGAGGCTGCAAGACTGTTAACGGGGTTCAGGGTCTTCTGGCTGCAGAACAATCCATTTGAAAAACAAAACAAACAAATTAGTTTGGCCTAATGAAAAGGAGACTCAAATTAATACAATACTTAATCCATGGCTGCTGTTTTAATTTCTTGTATATGATTTTTATTTTGGCCCAAGTACTTAACATTTGTTCCTGAAAGCACTTACCCTAAAGTCAACAAAGGAAGATGGAATTAAATTTGAAATTAATGAAACAGCCATTCACTGCTATATAGTCAGTATTTTTGTTGGACTGCTTTGATTCAAAAGGTAATTCTTTTGGGGTTTTGGTTTGGTTTTGGCTTCTTGTTTTTTGTCCCCCCCTCCCTCCCCCCCAACACGGAACGCTTACATAAAGTGAAAAGCCTGTATGCTGTTATTCACATGTTTACTGGATGTTTCTGGATATATACTTGGATGCCTGTTGATGTTTCTAATGCTTCTTACAATATTAGTCTTCTAAATGAAAGTACCTGTTTCTAAAAATCAGTGCAATGTATAGCTCATCCTGTACTAATCTAGTAATAGATACCTTTCAAGTAAAGTGGCTTTAAATGTTTTCACAGGGGAAGTTCCAAAGCAGGTGAAAGTGAAAAAACTGAAGAATTTAAAAACTTTGGACTCCAAACCTGGTAATAAGTTGCTTGAGAATGAAATTACCAGTATTCTGATTTTAAAAAGCATACCCCATTTTTCTTTGGTTATATGCTCCTTTTTTTTCTTTAGGTGTTTATACCTCTTACAAGCCATACTTAAACAAAGATGAAGAAATAGTTAAACAGTTACAAAAGGTAATACTGCAAGTCTCTTCTTGATGGAAACTATTTTGTGTACTGTCCTAAGGTGTTTTCATTTAAGGCTGAGCTCTGTCTGTGTCGCTGAAGTGAAGCTGGATCCTGATTCCTTTGCCCCGATTCATAACTGAATAGATAAATATACATCCCCAAAGGGCTGCTAGAGATAGATGGGCAACCCCATAAGGGCTGCCGCTTTGTTAGCAGTTTCTACAACAACGTGAATGGCAGATCTCAAAAGGTTAGCTTGATAATTTAGAGACTTGAAGTGACTGATTAGATCATTTGTTTTGGATTTCCCACAGTCTGCCATGCCCCTCTGGTCATTGGCCTGGAAATCTCATGCATGAGGTGTGCTGATTTGCACAAGTTTGTTTGTTGAAGTTTTTCTTTCCTGGAATTTCTTTACAAATAAAGAATCAGCAATTGAAGCGATGAATATCTGTGCAAAAGGACTGGGTGCCACTGCTTTTCTTTAATGGTTCGGAGTAGGGGGTGCTATGTGTTGGCTTATGTCAAATGAATACAGAAACACTGGGTTAAATATTAAAAAAAAAATACAAACCACAGCTACTCACGTATTTTAGGGTAACAAACTTATTCTGATATTTTATTTCTTTTTTTTTAAGGGTGTCCAACAGAAACGGCCTACAGAAGCACAGAGTGTGATTCTTCGGCGGTATTTTTTGGAATTGACGGAAAGTTTCATTATTCCATTAGTGAGTTCTTAGAACAAAGGGGGTTTTTATATATGTAATAGGAAGTGGCTTTTTTTGCATTAGCCCAAGTTCAGTAATTATCCAGTTAGCAGCAGTGCACCCCTGGGGTCAGCACTGGATCCCATCTTGTTCAAGATATTCATTAGTGATGTGAGTGATGGGGCAGTGTGTACCTTCGGCAAGTTTGCACATGGTACAAAACTGGGAGGAGTGGCTGATACACCAGAGCTGTATCTGCCTTTGGGTGCAATAAAACAGATTCTGAGAAATTCCGCAAATTCAGGTGACTCTAGAAGATGCTATTGCACTTTTATGAAGAAGAGATGATCACTGAACGTTAAGATGCATCTACTTTATATCAGGGTGTCACATGGAGAATATTTTTTCAGTGGATATTGTACAGCATCACGGTGGTTTTGAAATGGTAGATATCTGGTGTTTTGCCATCTAAACATGGTACTTCGCCTGTTCAAGTATCAAAGTTAAGGGGCAAATTTTGTATCATTTCTGACTAGTCAGCAGAGTTTATTGGTATGCTTAATGCTCACGGATTCTTGGGTTTTTGTTTTAATTCTGGACAGAGATCTCAAATTACAAAATGAGAATTTGTATCTAATGTAAGAACTTAGCTGTCCTGTAAACTGAGATCCTGCTGTACTGTTTGAAGACTCCTGACATATCTTTATGCTGACAAATGGATATTGTTTAGGTTGCTGAATCCATGCGGATTTGTACACTTTGACTTGCACTGAAATGGAAGTTTGTCATCTGTTTTCTAATTTGTGCGTTAGGATAATGATAAATAAGTTTTAATATGTTCTTACCTGGCATTTGGAGGAATGAAGTCTGATGGACTTCACCAACCCAAAAAGTTCTGTGCAAAGTTAAGTGATTTCACTGGACAAGTCACACTTCAGGCATTGGATGTTTACATATCAGTTCACCTGTCCTGACCTCTCTGAAGAGCTTTTGTGGATGACCTGTACTTACCATCATTTTAGAGCATACATGAATAGATCCAATTTCTGTCTGCAAGAACTGGGACATTCGTAGAGAGTTGTGTGTTTGTCCTTGGGTGTTACTGATTAGAGGAGTTTTTCCTTAAAATTTGTCTTCTCTCCTGTTCTTTCGAGACAGGATGGACATGTAGGGTGAATCTAAAAGCTTTCCCTGGCATTCCACCCATCTGGCTCAAACATTTTCTCGTTTGAAGTAACTTAATATGGTTTCTGTCATGAATCTTTGTTCACAGCATCAGCCTTCACATTCCCTGCAGCAAGGGATGTCCTTTGTTTCTTCAAAAATCAAACTAGACTTGTCATAATGTGACTGAAGCTGAGTATGTTCACAGATCAAAATGTTTGGCCATTTGCATACAAACACTTTAAAAATGTATAGCGGCTTGTATTGATGTGCTTGGGGGAGCAGGGAAGGCAGAGCTGCCTCCTATCACCAAACCTTCAGCTTCAGCAGGGGCCTGGCTCAGCGGTGTCTCTGCTGCCAATACATGACATGGCCTGTTGGGGCTCCAGCTGTGCCTTTGCCAAGCTTTGCTGCTGCAGAGATGCTCCAGCTGATAGAGAGTTTGTAAGTTAATTTTATATTTAATGTTTGTACCAAGGGCTCTAAAAATCACTTCCAAATACTTGATACAAAGTGGGAATCACCCATGATACAGGTACCTGTGGACTGTCACTGCGGAAGAGAGTGGCTGGAGGTTGGGGGGTTTGTGTTCCATGTGCACCTTTGCTTCCTCTCTTCCTTTCCCTCATGGTCTTGAACCTTGCTGGCACAACGTTCCGTAGTTGAGGGAAACAAATGGCATTAGATAAGCTCCTTGTGCTCTCATGTGGTAAATATGCATGACCCCACCCTGTACCAATACTTAGATGAGAAAATGCTGTGGTCACAAGTGATAAGTAAACATAACACGTGGACTGTGTATCTGTAATACCAGTTACGCAAAGAACCTTCCTTCTTCCTTTCTGTAGGAGCGTTATGTGGCAAGCCTAATGCCTTTGCAAAAATGCATATCACCATGGAAGGTAAGGAAATAAAATTCAGGTGAGCTGGAAATCGGTGAAGAGAAAACAGTTAGGGTATGCTAATCATTTTTTTTCCCTATCCGTAGAGTCCCCCACAGCTGAGGCAGTTTAGCCAAGATGATTTCATGAAGACACTGGAAAAAGCAGGACCACAGCTCACATCAGGTTTAAAAGGAGACTGGATAGGACTTTACAGGTCATTTCTTTCATCAGCATTAAAAGATAAATTAGATAAATAAATACAAATCAGTAATATGAGTGCTCTTTTCCTGAGCAAAATTCTTATCAGTATTGATTTGCATAAGACTTGGGTTTAGAATACATGTTTTGATAGAAATTGATAGTGCTTAGTATACGTACTGTTTCTCTCTAACCTGTTAATAGTTTTCATCGAATGCAACCCACACTACAGCTCTCTCCATGGCAGTGTATTTGTGGTTTTATTTTTGGTTCTCACTTGATTCCTCCTTCCAATTAAACACAAAAATAAAAACAAGGATATTTCAAATGGAGCCTTGCTTTTTTCCTGACAAAATTCATAATCTTTATTGCCTTTCAGACACCTTTTCTTTACGTTGTTTTCTCAGTGCTTGCCTTGATTAATAGAAGCCCTTGTTACACTCCAGAACATTACATTCGATGACATAGAAAACAGAGTATTATCAAAGTTGTAATTAAAATATCAAGTGTATTTTGCTTTGGTGTTTTACCAGGCATTTTTTGAAATCACCAAACTTTGATGGCTGGTTTAGGAGCCGGCAGAAAGAAATGACACAGAAGTTGGAAGCCCTTCACTTAGAAGCACTCTGTAATGAGGTCAGAAAAATGTGTGCTTATATTTGTCATCTTGCAGTAAAAATGTACTCACCGTCAAGTTAGTTTTACTCTTGCTGTTTTCATTGATTGAGCATAAAAATGTTGATAATTCCATCAAGTCTGATCTAGAAAAACAGCATTGTTAAGCAAGGGTAAGCTAGAACTAACATAGCAAAAAAGAACAATTTGAAATACCATTTACTTCTTTTATAACAACTGTCATTGTGTGCAAAAAATGTATCTTTAGTACTTTTTTTGTTTTTTGTATATTTTGAGATTGAATACCTTCCTCCCCATCCCTCCAAGAATTTTTTCCTGTTATTTGATAATGTTATTTCATTCACCTACTTTCCTTGGTTGTTTCTTTTGACAACACGTTTTTAGTTGTGATACATTTTATAGCATTGGAGGTATAAACTGAGTGAATACCATACAAAATTGACAGCTATTTAGATATGGATAGTAAATAATCCTGCAACTAGTGATCTATAGTAATTGGAAGCTGGGAAGTGAAATTTGTTGATACATATAACAAAATGCCACATGGATAACATAAGATCCATTCTTTACTTAAGAAGCTGAAATGGGTATCAATATAATTTGAGTCAGAACAACTCATAAAGAAAAGGTATCACAAGAGGAGAAGAGGTTGTCCTCCTAACGAGGGAATAGGAAGAATGAAAAAAAGTAAGTCAACATTGCAGCTTTAAAACAAAAATATTGTGTTGGTTATTTTGAAAAAGCCATTGATTTTTATCCCTTGCCCTGTCAATTCCCCAACAGTGTACATTGTAGCAACCCAAATGGGTTGTTCAAACAGAGCAGCCCAAATAATTTACAGGGTGATAGCAAGGTCAATTATATCACCTAGAATCTATCCAATTGTATTTGACAATAACTTATTACAAAGAAAAGAAAATGTGGTCCTTACTAGCTTGTTCTTTTGATCCAAGTGTTAATGTTTTTCTGTACATGTGCAAATGTCTTCAATGGGTGAACAGTAAAGGGGGAGGGGAACAGAACATTCATAAGAAAATTGACTATGCTATTAAATATTTCAGTGCTTAATTTTTATTCTTTTAGAACTTGGTTTTCTGGAGTCAGAAGCATACTGAAGTAGAAACAGTGGATCTTGTCTTAAAGTTAAAGAATAAACTGGTAAGTAACTGAACTGAATATGGCTCAAATGTGCATGACAATTAGATAAAACTATTCTATAATTGTGTTTACGGGTACTTAAATGAAAATATTCTTTAAGATCTAGGTAACTCAATGAATCAATCATTCAGGTTTTTAAAAGAAAACCAGTTCATTTCAGCCATGACTGAAAACTGAGCTTGCTTCTCAACATCATCCGGCTATGTTGGAAGCACTGCACTGATCCTGTTGTGGTTTTTTTTTTTTTTAAACTCCTTGGAACTTTGTGACTGATCTGAGTGGGAGCAAGGCTGAATCCTCAGGGAAGAAGAAAACCATGCTTTCTTATGATTACTGAAAGGCCAGATTAGCGTTAGCTTATGCTGTTTTGTTGAGGAAACCTGCTGTTGTCCAAATTCCCACTTGGCTGGCAAATGAGGAATTCTTTTTCATGATTCAATAATATGTCACTTTGGTGAGTCTTGATACACTTGCATTTTTAGTAGAAATCATGGGAGTTTCTTTACCTTTGCAGTTGCAGGCTAACAGAGAACATCTTCCTGTGAAAACTGACACACTGAAAAAGCTGCAGACGCACATCAACGATATTATACTAGCACTTCCAGATGACTTGCAGGACATCTTGCTCAAAACCGGCACAACATGATTTCTACTGGGCACTTTTCTGTACAGAAAACAAAAGGGCAAATGGTAGTTTCGCAGAAGACAGTGGCTTACCGAGTTCAGAGCAAAGCTCTAAATAGTATATGAACACTACAAATGGACTGTACTAATAGTATAGCCCTCTATACTATTTTCACTGTTTATTCCACTTAAATACCAATGCAACTAAAGGAATTCCTGTGTCTAATAATGTTTGAAGTGCTCTTAAAGAAAAATCTGTGGGCATATGAAACTGTACCGCAGTACAGGACCACAGTGCAGTGCTGGCATTGCAGAATATTTTTCAATTGGTGCTGCTGTACCCAATCTGGTTAACTCAGGGGTAAGCAATGTTGATCTCGTACTGTCCTGTTGATGTTGTATCTGATTGTTTTTTGGTTTTTTTTTTCTTTTCTGTTAGCTTTCATCTACTTATAAGTTGAACTGGTATGTGACTTGGTCAGAACACATTATAGTTGAGGTATTTTACTGGTACATCATTGTTTTCAAAGCTACTTCAGGGACAGCTGAAATAATCAGATTGGTTCTTAACTTTCTTCCTTTTTCTTTCTTAGCATATTTCCAAAACCATATTAATTTAGCATCTTTAAAGAAGAGATAGTGGCTGACAAAATTCCTGAAGAGAAGTCTCTTCCATTCAGCAGCGGTTAATAATTTGCTCGTACTCACAAGCCTTAAATATAAAGTAATTGTATACTAATTGATGGTTTTAAACTGCTGATATTTCAGACTTAAAGTGGATCACTAGTGTAAATGTAAACATGCAGTATTCATCACAGGAAATAAACACAGCGGTGTTCTAGTACAGATTTTAAAAACTGGTGATTTCAGTAAACTGGTACATGATCTGTTTCAGCTAGAGATCATAGCAGTCAGGTCCTGTTGTAATTTATTTTTTTTTTACTGACACCAGTAGGCTGTGTGAGGAAGTATTGGGGCTGGAGGGAGAAGGTGTTGGCTTCAGCTGAAAAAAGCCTATGGAAAGGTTAAACTGTGGCAGGAAAAGATTGTAGCATGAAATTAATCTCAGTATAATCATATAGCAGACATGCATAAAGAGTGATTTCCTCTTGCATACTAAGCAACAGGAATGTGATTTTCATCTTCTTGAGCAAGTTTCAGTGGTATATAAGAACTCAGCTGCTCCACATGCAGTGTTGTACTTTGACCAGTTCCAAGTAGAATATATATAGGGTACACACAACGTACACTTTCATATAAGTGGATCACAGTTATGAAAAAACCTCTGCTTTTAAGTGCTTGAATAGAATTTTTAAAACTTACAACATAATCCTGCTATGAGAATATGCTTTTGTATGATAAATATTTCATACCATCTTTCTAAAAATGTCTTATTTAGATATGAAGTGTCACAATGGTATTTTTATGAAAATAATGTATTTTAATACTGTTATTGTTTGTATACAGTTATTCATGACCAAAAGTTTAATGTATTATGTTACTTAAACTGTACCACTTCAGCATTAATTTTTAACTGGCAAAATTTTTTTTGCACATCATGATGAGTAGCATTTCATATCCAGAAATTACTAAGTGGCCATTCATATACTAAGTTATCTTAAATATTTAACCTGGAGCACTGTGTAGTTTCTTGGAACCATGTAAACTGGTAACAACCATGGTAACTATCACATATGGCTGCAAAAATGTATTTTTATAAGCAAAAATAAAGGGTCCTATTTTTATTTTTTTCCTTTGCAAGTTATGTGACTTAAATGATGGCTTTGATTTGTTTGTTGCTTTTTCCCCTCTCATGTGTAAGCAAAGCTGCTCGATCTGACTTGATGAAGCTGTACCCCTTTGGTAACCAGAAATAGCCGATGTGATCGTGTATCGTGGCTGTAGTAGTACAGAGCTGCAGGATCCTCAAGAATGCAAATGGCAGGGACTGACTGCCAAGTAAAATTTACCCGGTCTTCATTCAGTTTCCTGCACACGAGAGGCCCTTGAGAAACATAGTACTGGGAAGCAGACTGCAAGCAAAGCTCAATTCAGGTTTCTTTAATGGTATAGGTAGTAGTTGAAATCCCCGAATAAGTTCAGAAGATGTTAAGACTGCCCCAGTTAGTGTAACAGGAGGGAAAACTGGACATGCATAAGCTTTGGGATTTCTCAGACTTTGAAACAACACAAAACCAGCACCAAGAATACAAACATGAGATAAAGTACAGTCAGATATAGTAAAGGTGCAGCTAGTCCTTTAACAGTGTTAGCATCTATGATCTAAATAGAGGAGAATGAATCAAAAATATGTTGTGAATAATAGCTATGTCTGATTATACAGACATATGTTTATGTTGAAACGCTGATTATTGACAATGACTTCTAAAGTAAGCATTTGTTAGATTGTACTCAAATAACTGAAATAATGAAAGGTATTTATTAATGACCTAGCTATACCAAGAATGTGCCAACTTTGAGGTCTAGAAAGTAACTTACTTCAAAAAGTCCTTCAACTATTTAGTAGTACTAAGTGCTAAGTTCAGGGAAGCTTAACTTTCCTGGCCAAATGAAAAAAAAACAAAACAAAAAAAAAACCCCAAAAACCTGAAATGCTCTGAATAGAAAATAGTTAAGTACTAGAAGCCTAGAACTGCACTCCTTAAAACCACCAGGAAAATCATAGAATATCGTAGAATGGCCTGGGCTGGAAGGGACCTTAGAGATCCTTTAATCCACCCTCCCTGTCATGGGCGGGGACACCTCTCAACTAGATCAAAATGAAGTCTCTTAGTGGATCAGGATCATATTTTACATCTTAGGCACTAAGTAGATTGCTAAAATATGATTTCTTGTAATTATTTAAATTTTATACAAATATAACTTTCAATCTTAATTTAAATTTTTGTTTGTTCAGAAGAACATAATTTAAAACTTGAGTAATGCTTTCAACATGACTGGTAAGAGAACAGCTTAAGTTGAGTCTCACTCACAGTAGCCTGCTGGTACGATCTGGTTTGGGACTGTCTCTTTATGGAGACTGTTAAAGATGTTTTTCCTTCATGAAGCAGAAGAAAAGAGCTTCTGCTGGCAAAATCTTAGCTCTTGTGTGCTGACGTAGTTTCTAATTACCATAGGTAGGCTACAAGGGGTTTGACAGTTTGTGGGGCTTTCAACTGAACTGATATGTCCTTGGGCTCGGGAGCTCAGTTCTCCTGCTGTCGTGCCAGATGCAATTGTCGCCGTCTTTTGGGCTTGTTACAGTAGCTGTGAAAGAAGCAGGTACACCTGGTTATGAAATTAAAGACACCTCTCAAAAAAGGGCATGTTTCTAACAAACCAGGGCTTGTTTCAGTTTTATTCCTTGTTACTTCCCCCGATGGTGGTTCGATTCCACGTGCTGGCAGGGCCGAGATCGCCCTGTTCTGCCTGTGCCCTGCGGAGGGCCCGGGCCACGGAAACAACGAAAGGGAAACATTCTCCAGGAATGCGTGTTCCTGGCACAGAGCGCGGTAGCGGCAAGGACGCGGAGGGGTGTCTCCGAGGGTTTGTTTTACCCTCATCCCCCTTCTCTCTCTTGCTCTCGGCTGTCCTTGGGGAGAAGAGCCCGCTGGCTGCCGGGCTTCAGCGTGAGCACGGCGGGAGGCCGAAGGGAATCGCTGTGCCCGGGGGTGCCCCGGG
>NW_009725930.1:14938-15799 GCF_000703405.1 Apaloderma vittatum | reverse complement strand
TTTCCAGTAAAACCAGAAAGACAGAGGGCAATCTGCCGCAGCCACGCTCGCCAGCGTCTCCTGCGCCCCAATTACCGCTCTGGCTCTGCTCCAGCCCCAGGGGAGACGCTTCTTGTTGTACTTTTGGCCAAAATCTGGTCTCTAAGGCTGCTGTCTGAAGGTACTGCCGGGTCGGCAAGGGAAGAGCCCAGCGTTGGCAACGCGTGGTCGCAGGCAACGGGGTCTTCTCGGGAAGTATCGACCTCGCAGCGTGACAGGTTCAGCGATTGGCAGCGCGAGGATGTCGGCTGCTAACGAGGCTTTGAACGGTGGGCACAGCAATAAATCACCACCAAATTACAGAACAAAAGCCTGGAGTCGCGCTGCGCATCGCTGAACAGGCTGATGACACACCAGTGGCCGCAGCGGCTCTGGACGCTGTCACCCTGGGTGGGGAGCATGTGAGGTCTCAGATTTTAAAAAAAACACAAATAACAAAAATCAAGCCTGTGTGGGTCACACTATTTGGGGGAGATCTCCAAAGAAAACCTTCCTGTGGCATTAAACGGAGCCTTCGTTCAAGATGAAACGCCCCTCCAGTAAATCACCAGCAGAGCGGTATCGTAACGCAGCACGAGGAGCACTCGGGTGCAAGCTGCGCTCTTCACAACAAGGAAAAGGCATTTTTCAGCAAGTCCCAGTACGCTGGCTTCTGGCAACGGGGAGAATCACGTCCTGCCCGAGACTGGCGTCGGGTTCAGTAAATCCTACCCTTTTATCAGGTGTCGCAGGCACAACGCAACACAATGAGCCTCACCACAACACTCACGGGCTACAAAAGCCTGGGCTGAGCTCGCCTCCCGTCACACACTGCGCAGCCTC
>NW_009725930.1:8594-14908 GCF_000703405.1 Apaloderma vittatum | reverse complement strand
CCGCTTCCTCCTTTCGCCTTTCACCCGCCGCACGGCACCGACTAACACCCTCGTGTCTGGCCAGCTTTGCAGGGGCTGCAACAAACCTCCTGAGCTCCCGCACCTCTGTTTAAACTCAAAACGGGCCGTTGCTGGACTGTTGGAGTTGTTCCAGCATGGATTTAACTATTTAGTCCTTGACCTTCTGTTTCTCTCCATGAGGGAAAGGGCAGATTACTTCTCGCGGCAGGTAAAATTTCATCCGAGGCTGCCGTCCCCACGGCGAAGCTCGAGGTGCGAAGTTACAGAAAAGGCAATTTTCTTTCTTACTTCCCAGGCTGGCAGGAAGCGGCACGGCAGCGGAAGAGCTTAGAGAGGCAGGAATTTGGGCTTGGTCATTATCCTTTATATTCCAAGTTGATGGGAAGTGCTTGAGCACCATAACCAGCCCCTCATGAATCGGAGACAATCCGCTCACACCTCGATAGAGACCTTTTTTCCTAACCTGTTTCTCAAGCCCGTACAGTGAGTGTGAACACCTGTCTTGTAGAAGGCAACGTTACTCAAAATAACAACCTCATGTGAGAAGGTTTCAAAGCGGGAAGGGTAAAGGTAGGTACAACCAGGCATTATTCTACCAGGTGATTACGGGGAGAAGGGAAAGGAGCTGCAGTCACGGTGGACCCATCCGCTACAAAAGCACAACTTTAAATTGGATGTCACGCCTTCTGTTACGAAGCGTCCATGACCAAAAAATCAAAAAAAAAAAAAAGGATATAAATTAAATTAAAGAGTGGTTGAACTCAAAATGGAGCTGGAGTCGTGCTTTAAAACCTGGTGGGAGTGCTGAAATAGCGCGGTTAGACACCATCACGCCCGAGTGTGCTTACACAAAGAAAGGAGGGTTTCAACAAGCACTGCAGAGCACAGAGGGAGGAGGAGGAGGGCTGATCGGCCGACAGCACAGCGACCCTTTGGCTTCTTCTACACGTAAAGTCCAAGGAGGTAAAGCAAGGGCTTTGCAAAATGCTGAAGATGTTAGAAGTGTAATGGCAGGTGGAAAAGTACACTGGTCTCGTGGCAGTGGCAGCCCCAGTGTTAGGAGACACTCTAGGCTTCTAGGAGGAGAAAATAGAAGAGAGGAGAAGAGGCGGGAGAGGGAAACGGGACGGGGAGAGGGGCAGAAAAGCGCAAGTGATTAGTAAACATGGACATTCAGGTAGCACACTGCACAACCAGCAATCGTTCATCTAGTGCCGCCAGGAGATTTGCCGAAAGCCAGATCGGAGACACGTGGAATCTCGCTTTTAGGAGCGTCTGAAAACACCTCCCCGCTGACGCTGCGGCACGACAGCGATCGCCTGCGCAGGCATCAGCCGCGAGGAACCGGGATTAGCGACCAATTGCCAGCGAGAGAGCAGCAGCTCCGGACGCTGCTTGAGAGCACAATTTGCACTGAAAAAATGGAGGCAAAAGTAATTCCATGACCCAGTCTCAGGCGAGAGAACGACACGCATGCCGGCTGCGGAGAAAGCCCCGCCAGGGAAAGCAGGGCCACCGGCAGCCATACTGCCCTGGGGTCCTGCTCAGCTTCCAGCACCATCACCAACAGGGTCTTGGAACAAGGGGTACCCAGATTAAACCACACAATCCGCCTTGGTGGATTTCTTTCCAGAAATTTGTCTTTTTTTAAAAAAAAATACATAATATTCCTTTGAACTCTAGGCAAATATCCTGCAAGAAGGAGGTGCAAAAAGTTGCATCGTTCAAAAATCAGGCATATTTTTTTTTATTGTTTTAAACCTGCTGTGAGAGGTTTACTAACCACCCCTTAACCTTCTCACTGCGGAAGTCAGAGGTTTCGCTCCCTACCCCACCACCCGCGTGCCGTCAGTGACTGTGAGCTGTTAGCAACCTGCCCCGCGCCCTCGCGGAGCCGCTGAGTCGCACCAAATGCGCGCAGCTTCCCCCGGCCGCTGCACCAACCGCTCCTCTGCTCAGCCTTATAAGGAAGAACAGGATTAACAGAGAGAGTTTCGGTCCATGTGCTGAGTACCCAAGCCAGAGCTCCCAGCTCAAATAAAAAATAAAATAACAAAACCAACCCCAAAAGCTCACAAATCAGACATGCAATCGCCACAGCGGACTCAGCCAAGAACCAAATCCTTCAGAGGAGGGGCCAGGCGCTCCCTTTCAGGTTTGGACTTTCAGCCAACATCAAGTCAAGCATCCAGATTTTTCCTGCACCAACGGTTTAAACGCAGCACCGCTGGAATAAAAATAATTCCCAGGGCTTTGCCCTCGAGCTGCATTAGTTTTGGATTTGTGCCATCTCCCACATTTGGGGCGTTTCGGAGCGGGGCAGCCGGGCAGGAGGGGAGCGGGCTGCCGAACCGGCGCTAAGATTTCAGACCTGGCTGATTCCAGCCTCTGCACACACATACACCAGATGTCTGCAGATAGTGTTGCACACACAGAATGTTTGCAAGTCATCACCTTGTTTTATTTGACAGGTGAAAAAAAAGATGCGTAGCGGTGCTTCCTGTCATCTAGACCAGAGAGATAAGCAGAAACCTGCATCTTCACGTGGCTGAACTACATCTTTCCCCAAGAGCTCCCCTGAAGTCTGCCTCAGAATCCAACTGGAGCACAGCTCCACTTCTAAAAGCTCTTTCTGCACCTCCTAACACGGCTTTTTGCAGCAAAACGCTGGTTTCCTTGAGCATCACTTCCTTAGTCCTCTCTCACCTCCTCCGGCTCCAACCCAGAAATGATTCTTCTGGGTGTGCAGCTTTCGAGAGAGGCACATCAGGGAGCAGAAGGAGCTGAAAACAAATAAACCAGCTCCAAAGTGAAGGTGGCTTCGGGCCAGGGACCGAGGGCTTTAGGCAGCCCCACCTCCGAGCAGCAGGACCCGGCACTATGAAGTCAAGCCCGGCCTCCGGGCTGGAACCACTTGCCTGTACTTCTGTTCTTCAACTCTGAAAAGATGTCCCACGACCTGATGGAAAATCAGCATTTCTCCCTGGCTCTCCCCTGTGTGTATGCACAGATATTCCGACTATTCCACGCAAAAGGGGGCAGGGGGAAAGAGCCCGTGAAGTAGCTGTGTCGCACGAATGGTCTGTTATTCCGGGAAACCTAATTAACGTGATGCCTGCGACTCTTCATCCTTCGACGTGCTGTTCCTACCGCTTTGATGTCACTTTTAGACAGCCTTTAACAAGGGGGAAAACAAATCCGACTCTACCCCACAAAGACGGAACATATTAATAAATTAAAAACCTTCAGACACATAAAAGTATCTTTGATCAAGGATGTTAGCCCTTAGTGTCTGAAGAGTTAAGCCTCCAGAAGGCTGGCATTAAATAAGCAGCAAGAAAATTTTAAACACAATTCAGAAGCTCGATAAAAGAATCCCAAGCATTTAATTAGTCCTACCTGGAGTATCGTAAATCTGATTTTATTTCTATCTCCTTTTCGTTATATGTATTTAAAAAGAAAAAAGAGGGGAAGCATCCTTAGGACAGTTCAGAAGTTTTCTTAATTTCAGTTTTACACTAAATTGTAAAAGATGCACGGCTTCCTTTTGACTAGATTTACAACGGCGAATTAAGCGCAAAGATCCATTTCTACATTCCCCCTCTCAACGAGAGCAGGAGGCTTGCTCACGTTCTGAATGTGGAGTGCTAGAACTATAACAGAAAAACCCAAAGAGGGGTTTAGTTCATCTGTCTCCCACTCCCATACGTCCATCGCTACCTCCTGGATTTAGGGTTTTTTCCTTCTTGGGGCTGCGCCTGTAGACCAGCGGGGATGCTAACGCTGGGAACATCCAAACCCTCTCAGCAATGACCGCACCGCTACAGCCCAGCTGCAGATTGTGAAGAGGGAGACCGAAAATAGCTCTTACCGATGCCAGGATGACAAGTGATTCTGGAATATTTCGTCCTCAAGAAAAATCAGCCACGCTAGAGTCCGCTCTGTCAGAGCCCACACCCTCCTCGCCGCCACAGGAAAAAAGCCCCTGGCTCACGCGCGCAGTCGCGCTTGGGATTTGGCAGGAAACCCGATTTGGAGTAAGAAAGTCTCATAAAAGGGAAGTGGCGTGTGTCATTAAATGTAACTGCTAAAATCAGGCGAACGCTGGGCCGATTGGAAAGAGCGATTCTTTTCCAGATCCCTCACACGCTGAAATGTCGGTGTGCCTCAGTCCCGACAGGATTCTTGCAGAGAAAGCAATCCTTTGGGAAAAGGTTCGGAAAAACTCCATTTCCAGCTCTGACACTGCTAAAGCAAATATTAGGAGGTATTTACAGACGGGTTTTGGGGGCGGAAGGAGAAGCTGCAGACCCACAAAGGCAGCGTGATTTCAGCAGCAGCTAAGAAGAAGCGAATGGAAGAAAGCTGCACTGAGGGACGTGTACTCAGAGAAGAAACATCACGGTCAGTCTCGTGGGGAACAGGAGTCACGGAGGCTGGGGTAGAGCCCAGCTACGAACCCTGCAGAGTCACTGGAGAGTCAGGGAGGTGTCAGTGCCTTCCCAGCACTGCCCACGGGTAAAGTGTACAATAAGGCTCAGTGCAAATAAGCGGTTGCAAACCCAAAAGAGAATGAAGTTCTATTCGGTTTCAAAGTCCTTAAAAAGATCATTCTAAAAAAACCCAAAACAGCAAACCAAACATGAAAGCAACCACCTACGAAGAAATAAGACTCCGAAAGAAGATGCATTTGGTCACAACCAAGTTTTACTTGTCCAAAAACAAATAAAGCAGTGGGTGCGTTTGCGTCAGACAACAAGCACGTACCTGTGTGCTGATCTTCTATCCCGTGGTCACCGTTTTCTACAACTGTTGGCCCAGAAGCTGAAGTATCTGCAAGAAATCAAGGGACACGTTAGCACCGGGTGAGGTCAATCTTAATCCAAAACTGGAAAACAACGCTGTAAGGACAACACTGCAACGTTATTGAACCCAGATAAGGAGCTTTCTTCCCCAGAGTTATTTCTGAAATAAGTTAAGACACCAAGTGAGTGCAACTTAAAACCCAAAAGGAAGAGCTTTTTGACCATGGAACACGAAGGAGATGGGACAATTAGAAGCTTCTTTATCTGTTTACAGCACCAGTTCAACCCAAGCTTTCCTAAGGGTCAGCATCGACGACCCGTGGATGTCACTGCGACATATTGGGCATAAGGCTACAGGAAATGGGAAATTCGAAACTGAGACAGAAAGCGAAAAGCAAGCGGTTGTGCCCACTGTCACTGGTCAGATTATAGGATTTCCTTCAAGCCAACGGCGCTCAGCCGAGCTAAGAAACGTCAACGGCCCTCGTGGACACGAGGCAAGAGGGGTTGGTGCTCTTGGCCGGGATGCACGCACTGGACTTGGAGAACGTGGCAGCGATACGAGACCTACTCTGCTAACAGGTCGCTATCTCCCAGTGTGTAACGTTTTTGAAAGTGCTTAATTAAGGAATTTAATTAAGTTTAAAAGAAAAAAAGCACACTTCTTGTTCCAGTACTCAAACACTTCTTCCTAATCGTTACAATACGCTAAGGAAATCCTACATTCACCCCTTAATCTCTGCACTGCGCTACTGAGGGTTAATAATTATAATTGCTTTGGCAAACCGCTTGAGGAGGTTTATTTATTTGGAATCACCGCTTTCGAGATCAGAGCATGGTCCTTCCAAAAGCAGCCGGACCGTGCTGGCTGCCGGCAGCACCGTATTTCTGTAGGCGACCACCACCACGACAGGTGAGGATTACAGAGCCGCTCCCCTAAACGGCACCTATCATCCCTGCACTGCCTCTTCTGCTAACATCTTAAATAAGCGCTGCTTGATCTCTAAAAATTCATCCCATTTTCCATTTATGAAATAGCAAGTCAGTGCAAGAACAACCCTGAGTAGCGTCAGCTCAGCACCACAAGCTCCGAGAGCAGCTCAGCTCCTCGGGCCATCAGTTCTGCTTGCTGGAAAGAAACACTCAGGGCAACGGCTTCAAATAAAATCCTGTCAGTACATAAAATGGAAATTCTCCCAAAGAGACGCACATCCAGTTATCTGGAGTTGCTGCTGTCCCTTCCCTGAGCTCACGCGGTTTTAAAACAAATCTCTCTTACCACTTCGGGGCTGAACCCAACCCTCAGTCAAGCAAGAGGGAAGGTTGGCCAGTTACTTCAGCGGCTCATCTCAGCGTTTTACAAAAGTCCAACGTGAACTTGCCTGACAACTTCTAGAAAAACACACACCTACATCCTTTTCAGGGAGCTGAAAACACTACCGGAATCCCTGGACCCGTTCCTCAGCAGTTAAACGCGCCAGCTCCTCC
>NW_009725930.1:441-8396 GCF_000703405.1 Apaloderma vittatum | reverse complement strand
CTGAACCCTCCAGCTGACAGCGAGGGAGCTCAGCCCCAGCGCCAGACCGGCGGGTTTTCCAAAGACCTGCTCAAACGGGCGTCGCAACTCCGGTTTAACGAAGGGAGCCAACGACGGCACCGCCACAGAGGCTTCACTAGTCTGCACTCACACTAAATGTGTCAGAAAATCTTTTGGTGGTGGGGAAAAACAGCCACCCCCCCCACCAGGACCTACAAGCTCACCCCCGTTCCCTCAGCATTTAAATGGTAACTGAGAGCTTGAGTGCAAGCGCTGTTTTAAATTGGACGAAACGTTTCACAGCCTTAAGTTGGGCCAGGGTGGGTTCAGGTTGGATATGAGGAAGAATTTCTTTTCTGGGAGGGTTGTCAGGCATCGGAACAGGCTGCCAGGGAGGGGTTTGAGTCACCATCCCTGGAGGGGTTGAAGAGACGGGTGGATGTTGTGTTGAAGGACACGGGTTGGTGGTGTTGATAAGGTTGGACTCGATGGTCTTGAGGGTCTCTTCCAGCCAAAACAATTCTAGGATTCTATGATATTCTGTTTTTTTTCCCCCGCCACTATTTCTGCATGAAAAGCAGGACTCAGCTCGGTCACAAACACGGCCAAACGCCGCAGCTCTGACCAGCGGCTGCCTTCGCGTCGCAAAAGAACGTTCCTGGGTAAGACTGGTCTGGCAGCACTTGGAACAAGCAGAGTGTGTGCGGCGCACGCTGTGGCGCTTCTGGCGACGCCGTGCACGTCAGCTCTCCAGAAAATAAGCACTTCACCTGGAGGCAGTTTCATTTAGAGGCTGATCTCCCAGGCACCAAGTGGTCCAAGCCAACTGCTTTCTATCCAAAAAGAAAAGCCAGGACACCTCACAGCCCCCTACCAAGGGCTCTGCAAACTTCAAATGAAACAACACCACCACAAAAACCTACCAAAACATTAGCTGAGCCTACCAGGCACTACGGTAAACGAAAAGAAAGGCAGCTCAAAGCCAGCTCTGCTTCTGCCTTAACCTCCCAGGGAGTCGAAGGGCTCTCCGGTCTGTGCAGCTTCTCGACTGCGAAGCACAAACACGTTCCGTCAGAGAAGCTTTGTCTTCAGTCCCAGTACTCCCTCGT
Source organism: Apaloderma vittatum (assembly GCF_000703405.1). Lineage (NCBI taxonomy): Eukaryota > Metazoa > Chordata > Aves > Trogoniformes > Trogonidae > Apaloderma > Apaloderma vittatum. The sequence continues at coordinate 7,287 of NW_009725930.1, read as the reverse complement.
TTGAAAAAACAATGGCAGGAGATATGTACTGAAAACCCTGTGTTCACTTCAACAGGAATGAGGGCAAACGAGGAGGTTAGAGCCGGTGCGGCGCTCGGCGCGCTGAGCAGTAGCTGCAGTAGCCGCTCTCCCCGGCGTGTGTCCGGCTCCTCCGCTGCCGCAGCCACCTCAGAGAGGTGGGAAAAAGTGAAAAAGCTCCAGTGCCAGAACGGGAGAGGAACCTGCAAGCAGGTCTCGGACAGGCAATGGCTTTTTACTTTCTCAAAGCTCACAAACACGCAGGGATGAGCAGGGCACCGCTGCACCTGGACCATGCGCTCAGCCGAGCCAGGCTCTCCCGGCATCCAACGCTTCATCAGGTGAGACCTAAAGATTTTTGGCCCCACAGTGGGTTCCCGAAGGAGCAGAAGAACTAGAAATGCCATGTCCTTCCTTCCTGGGAAGGACAAGGAGCAGGTTAAACGCAGGTTTCCGTTAAAATTTTAGCTTTTTTTGAAAGGCAAGCTTCCAGAAAATCAGGTCAAAACAAACACCACCTAGCATTAGTAGTTTTTATTTTTATGCCTCTGAAGGTCAGCTCCTCTGAAGTAAATCAAACCTATTTTAGTTAGCTAGAATGCAGCGTAAAAGTACCCACTAATCTTCTCAGGGCCAGGTCTCCTCCCCTCATATTCTAAATTGCATAAAACCAAAAACATGTCAAGATGTTGTAACTACATAATCCTCATCGGAATCACAAGATAGTATTTGCATCTGGCGAGTGGATCAAAGGATTGTTTTTATATAAACAAATTTAAGGCAGCATTTGCTAAACCGATAATCTCAAGCAAATGGGCAGTGCCAACACAGAAAAAAATCCAAACCCTAATCTCCAGCGGTGACTTGGCACCGCGCACATGGAAGTGTAACCACGGTCGCGCACGGTTCCAGCACCGGCCCCACAGCCTGCTCTGCGGGAGGGACAGGATACCTGGGGGCAAGAAGAGAACAAAGAGCTCTCAGCAGCCAGGCCGGGGTGGACGGGAGCGCTTCTGCCCCTTTTATCATCTTCAGGCGTGTTTGTGTGCGCAGCCTTGGTCGAACACGACGTTGCCAAAGAGCTCTGGCACAAGGAAAACACGAGCGGGAACAACACGGCTGATAAAGAGTGCCAGGGAGTCAAAACCAGCCGGGAGCTCTTCAACAAGCAGCCAAAGCTATTTCAGTGCAGATGTTTAAATCTTCTGCCTCAAAAGGGCTTCAGAACCCCAGTCAGGTGCCTGATCCCCCAGCCACCAGCAGGAACGCTTGCCCTGGGGCACTCCACTGACAGAAACACTTGGTTTGGATTCTCAAGCTTTTCTCCCTAACTATGAGAACTCGAGAGAACGTGAACTGAAATGGAGGCCAGGGCTCGCCTGCTTTCATTCTGGAGCTTTCAGGGGACCCGCGTCCTGTCCCACGGCAGGGCTGGCAGCCAGGAGCAGTCAGAGGAGGCTCCGCACAGATTTCCACCAAGATCTCTCTCCCTCTGTCCTGCCTTCTCCCCTCTCCTCCTGAGGAAGGACGCTGAGATTTGAACGTTTCATCACCTTGGCTGGTGATGGGATTGAATCCAAGACGAGCAGAGTTTAGAGAACCCCAAGCAGAGTTCACTAACTGAGCATGAGCGTTACCTGAGCGATGCTGGAGCGACTGAGATAGAAGATTCATTTTGCTTTGCCAACTGTAACAACTAGATTAATTTCATCAGTTCATAAAACAGGGAAAAAGTTCCAAGAACACTTTGGCTTATCAAGCCGATAGCTGAGGCACCGAGGAACGAGAGGTATATTACACCGTGAAGCAGCTCCACTCGAGATCCAAGCAGCTTTACAATACAACCGGCACTTTAAACATAAAGCAAAAAAACCCCAAAATCCTAAAAAAATAACCCTCACACTGAAATATGCTCCTGACAGCCTACTGGTAGGTGTCCCTCTGCCAAATGAACCCGCAGGTCCTGCAGCTGGGCCACAAGGAAAGCAGCTGAAACGCGGGGCAGGGCATGCAAAACACACGCTGCCTCGGAGAGCACCTCTGCTATCCCCTGCATGTCTCCAAATCGTTTTTAATGTTTATCCGGCGAGCGTCTGACGGATCCCAGAGCGCGCTCCATCACGCTCGACACCTGGTTTTCTACCAAAAGACAACACAGGGAGCAGTGCCCAGCGGGCTTCCAACAGCTCTGGGGTGGGAAGGGGGCTGGAGAGACTTTCCGAGGGAGAAGGAGTTTAACTTAACTTATCCTAAGAGATAAAAACTCAAGTATCTTCAGGTCATTCGGTGACTTTTTGTAATCCCTCTGGAACTGGGGGGTGTAGGAAACATTCCTCCCCCTCCGTTTCATGTGACAAAGCGACTAAACTTTCTTTTGCATTAAGTAAAGCCGCCTGTCTTTCGCTTACTCCTAGCACAGCAAAGGAGGCAAAAGGAAAGGGAAAGGTTGCGGCTTGGCCTCGGGTTTCAGGCTCTGGAGCTGTTTAGTCGCCGAACCAGGGAAGGATGGTCCCAGGCGCTGCCAGGCCGGCAGCAGCCCGGAGCACCGGCAGAGCCATCTCGTGGCGACACGTGTGCGCAGGAAAAAAAGCCCCAAATTCAGTGCCCGCAGCAAATTCAGAGAACTTCAGAGCTCCTGTCACCCTCAGCACTCGCTCCCCTGTTAAAAATCTGTAGGCAGAGCTCAGACTCAAGCGCCAGGCTACAGAACACGCCCTGGCTGTGCGCGGGGCCCCACAGCCGGCTCCCCGAGAGCCCCGGCTTTGCACGCCGCTCCTCGCCAGCAACGCCGTCAAACGTTTCAGGAACAATATTGCTCCTCACTCACACCGCAGCATTTCCCGGGAGCTGCAGGCGAGGCAGCGACAGCCTTCTCCTTGCAGCTGGAACTCACTGCTATCCAAAGTGCTCTCCCTCTGCCCTGCAGGGTGCAGGTCCCTCGCTTTGCGCGAGCCACCTAACAAAATCCGCGGCTGCGCCCCCCACAGCTCGGGCTGGAAGCTCCACAGCTCCTCTGAACTCCTTCCAGGCCTTGGGAGGGGTGAGGAGAGCGAGCTGCCAAGGGTGCAGCCCACCCCTAAAGCCACCCTCCAGCGTTACGTAAAGCCCACAACGTCCTAAGAGGATTACCCCAGAACGTGCCAAATGATGATGTCCAGCCAGGTGCTAGGAAGAATAAACCCCTTTCCTCTTAAGCTACGCCTTCCCGGTGATATTCTAGAAGAATTGTTATTAAAGCTTTATTCTAGGACGAATCTGTAGGTGAGCACACAACTGCCCGTCGTGTCTCCTTCTCCATCTCCCTGGACTCCCACGGTTCACCCAGGTACGTGATGGAGGCTCATCTGATCACTGGACTTGTCTAATCCGGCACCTGGCTTTGGGAAAACAGTGAAAGAAAAAGCTTGAGCAGAGGTGGAATAGCTAGAGCCTGACAGGAGGTATGATTAAACCTCTTCTGACTGGGGAAAGGCAATCTCAGTAGCAGAGACCGTGCTGTCTGAACACATTCGTGCCTTTTAACATAAATAAATTAACAAGCGGGGGCTGAAAACCCTGATGCATGGGAGCTGCTCTTCTCCCTCAGGAAAACAAAGCTATTTGCAGTCGTATTTGGAGCCAGGGACATGAACTCTGTCTGCCTTTCAAACAGCAGTCCCCCTTCCCCAAAAACTTCCCGTTGCGCAGAAAACACAGCCCTAGGACAACACTTAACACCCATCAGGACCTCGTAACACCTCAGCCAGGCTCACACACTCCAGAGCCTCAACAAAAGCAAGCGCATTAAGCTTTACCCTATTTTTTCAGCAGTTTTAAACGCTGCATAAATCCAACAGAAGAAACGGGCATCCCTACCACTTCAAGGACAAACAGATGAGGCAGGGATGTAACAGGATCAAATCCTGGCTCCGGCAAACTGACACCGGTCCAAGCTGCAGAGCTTGAGAGCCTCGTGCGAGGTAGGAAAGCTGAAGAACATCACCTCACCCGCTCAAGGCGAGCAAGCTCTCCCATTTCTTCAGTTAGGGTCCTGTCATCATCTCGCCAGAGACTGAGAGAATGCTCGTAACTGTTCTCCAGCTATCCTGAAAAAGGGAAAAACCAACCTCCAAACCAAACCCAGGAAACTGCATCCCTCCCCTTGCCACACCGGAGGGAAACAAGTTCTGCTCCTGCACCCAGCCCGGCTGGGCGGGCAGGGAAGGGCATCCGACAGACCAGGAGATGCCGAAGAACAGAAAAGTGTGGCCCAAAGGTGCCCCGGGTTGGCGCTCCAGTATCTCCACCCCAGGTCCGCACGCTGGAACTGGCAGTTTTCTCACGCAGTACTTCGACGAGATTTAATTCCTGAGCAAACCCAAAAGACCTCGTTATACCTGCTGCAAGGACCTGAAGTTCTTTGAAATACCGAGTTACGCTGGTGATGTTCACGGGGTGCAGGTCTGGGGGTACAGAAGGTGAGGAATTTATATTTTAAAACTTTACTATAGGATGATTTTAACACCGAGAAATTCTGGTGCTGAGATGATTTAGAATCTGTAACTTATGGGACAAAGCATTATTAAAAACACCCTTTATCCACACGCTGGGGTGTTAACAAGCCTTCCTGTTCCTGTTACCCCTAACTCTGCAGCGCTAAAACACACGACACCTGCCATCAGAGGTGCTGTAACTGAGTCCAGTAACACACCTGAACCGACCCAAGCTCACAGTTTCACAACCTCTTTGCCCGCTTCCATCCTTCCTACTCTTTTGCTACCATTTAATGAACTGCACTACAGAACCACAGGATTATTACCGAGGCTGGAAAAGACCTCCGAGATCATCAAGTCCAGCCTTTTTGTACGGAAAATTCAGAATTACATTTTCTGTATTGCAAAGGCACCTGATACACTTTGAAATGGTGCAAACAAGTGCCTCAGACCAGAGATCCCCGCTGCACAACTCCCCGTTCTGTAGTCCCAGAGGTCCTGTTCATTCTGATGAGTGACCAGTAGAGTCCTCCTGCACATCCCACTTCCATCAGCACCGATGAGCCTCAAGATTAAGGCAAAAGAAACCCCAAAAAAACCCTACTTTCTTCTGAAAGAAGCCCCTAGGTTATCTGTCTAGGAGTAAAAGGTCATCTTACTGAGAAAGAAACTTAATGGACAGCCCCCAACCTCAACATTTTCACTCGGCTCGGGAAGCAAGTACCTGTTTAACCTCTCCTCCTTCCAAGGAGTTTCTGACATGATGTGTTAACACTAATAAAATCAGCTGGGCCGGTAAACGTTCAGCAGAAGCAGCATCACATTTTACTATGTGTGCACAGAACGAGCACGTGCACGCAGCAAGAAGGCAAAACAAGCAGACCCTTGGATGGAGGAGCCCAAGGCAGCTCAGAAAATATCGACAGAAACAGCAGCGTCTTCTGGGCACTCGTGATGATCGCTTATTGGACAGGCTGAAGAACTGAACAGAGGGTGGTTACGCAGAAAAGCAAGAAACAGGATTTGTTCTCTGTCCTTGCTGTTGAAACACATGGTTTGGACTAAACCCAGGAAGATATAAAAGCCCTGGTTTATGGGGCCAGGCGACACGACAATAACCGAAAGCATTCTCGGATGCCCACGTGATGCAGGTTTTTGGTCTTGTGCTTTAGACACTTACGTTCCACCTGAATACCGTCTGCATGGGGTTTGCTTTTTGGCTCCTGGCTCCCAGGTTTTGCATCATCATCATCCAGCAGAGGAACATAGTCTGTTTTATCTACCGTTTCTCCAACCACATCATCAAATTTCTCTGCTTCCAGGGTGGCAATGAAGTCCCTTTTCACTTCTTCCTCAATCTCGGGAGGGGGCTCTGTCAGAGCATCCGCAAGACTGAGGCTGTGATCCAAGTCAGCCATGCTTTAGCACCTTTGCGACCTGGAAAGCGACGTGGGGAAGAAGAAAGAGAAAAATAATGTTAAAATAGGAGATTTCTAAGTTTACTCAGAGGTTGGTAACTGTGTGCCCTCCTGTGCCACAACACAACGAGACGCATTTGCTTTCGGTAACTCCCAGACGTTGACCAAAGCCCCAGGCCAGCATGGAAACAAACAGCTCCACCACCTAAATCAGGTTTTTCTGCACACACACTGCATGGGATGTTTTCTCCAAACCTTAAAAATAAACAACGGCAACAAAAAAGAGCCAACCCACCACAGCACCTGGGCAGCGTAAGCACACGCTTGTGCCGATTGCTGCTTCGCCCCAGATCTGCGAGTTAATTACAGATGCTCAGGAGCAGAAAGGCAAATGACGCAAGCGATTTGAGTTCTGGGGCTGGACTCCACCCAGGCTCCCCTATGGAGATCAGGGTTTTACATAATCCCCAACGTACACTTCGGCGATGCTCCTGATCCCTTTGCCAGGGTCCCCTAGCGGGTCCATGTCCTCAGCAAACCTCGCTAATACTGACCAACCCCCCCCGGCCCGGGGATTTGAACTGGAAGGTGAATTTTAATAAAGCTCACACGAAAAAAAAATACAGTAGATACACGCAAACACATTATAGATAAAGTCGGAAATTGGAAACAGCATAGAAAGGGTCCCCATTTATCTTGTGCTCCCTGGTCTGTGTCTCAGCATTCAGTTCAACTGCCGGGCACGACGCAGAAGATGCGCCCGAACGGACTCATCGGTTTGGCAGCCGCAGCCTTCAGGTTGGCATAACAGACACACCCACAAACGATTATTTATATTTTCACGTTTCGCCCTTTTGAAGTTATTATTAGGCACCACAGCCAACAAACACTGACGGGGATTTACAGAAAGCCGTCGGAGGGAATGAAACCCACCGCTT
>NW_009725930.1:0-365 GCF_000703405.1 Apaloderma vittatum | reverse complement strand
CCGCTGTCGAAACAGCAAAGGAATCGCCGGCTCGAGTCGCGCGTTGTTAGTTGTTTGCAGAAACTGTGCAAAAACCCAGCCCAGAAAGGGCCGTCGGTATCTGCATCGGCACGCTTGCAACTCCACGGCGGCAGCTCAGCCTCCTTGGTGGTCTTGCCAGGGACTGAGAGCGGGTCAGCGGCCGGCGCGCAGACACCACCACGTGAGGTGGGAGCGCTGCTCCGCACGAGGGTGGGGAGGCTCTGCAGAGAGCCCTGGGCAGATCGGATCGATGGGCCAGCATCAACGGTGGGAGCTCCAACCAGGTCCTGCCCTTGGGCCACCACAACCCTCAGCAGCGCTCCAGGCCTGGGGCAGTGTGGCTG
>NW_009725929.1:0-18428 GCF_000703405.1 Apaloderma vittatum | reverse complement strand
ACTGGGTTTTTAGCTAAACCCAGGACAGAAGTAGAAGGGGGGAGGTGACAAAAGAGCAACAGATGATACCAGGGAGGAATTTAAGAAAGCAATTTTATGACATTAGTTTATATGAATGGCAGTGTTGGATGCTTTCAGTTATTGATTTCTCTACCCTTGTCACATGGATAAGACAAGGAGTAATAGGTACAAGTTGCTTCTGGGAAATTCCGACTGGACTCCAGAGGAAGATTTTTCACCATGAGAGCAATTAGACATTGGAGTAGTCTTCCAAGAGAAGTGGTGGATTCCTCAACCTTAGACACTTTTAAGGCTCAGCTTGACAGTTGTAGCATATGAGTCTCTGGTCTTGTGTTACAGTTTGGGAGTGAGCAGTTAGGCAAACTTCAGCTGTAATTTTATAAAGAGCCACAGATGAAACACATTTATCCTTTCTCTGTCTATCAGAAGAAAGACTGAAATATGTTTAAGGCCATTTCCACTTGTGCTATTGCTTGTTACTTGGGAGAAGAGACTAACACCCTCCTAGCTACAATCTCCTGTAGAGTAGCTGTAGAGATCAGTAAGGTCTCCCCTCCACCTCCTTTTTTCCAGGATAAACAACCCCAGTTCCCTCAACTGCTCCTCATAAGACTTGTGCTCCTGACCATTCACCATCTTTGTTGCCCTTCTTGGGACATGCTCCAGCACCTCAGTGTCCTTCCTGTAGTGAGGGGCCCAGAAGTGAACACGGCGCTCGAGGTGAGACCTCACCAGTGCTGAGTACAGGGGGACAATCACCTCCCTACTCCTGCTGGACACCTTAATTCCTGATACAGGCCAGGATGCCGTTGGCCTCCTTGGCCACCTGGGCACACTGCTGGCTCATGTTCAGCCAGCTGTTGACCAGCACCCCCAGGTCCTTTTCCTCCAGGCAGCTTTCCAGCCACTCTTCCCCAAGCCTGTAGTGCTGCCTGGGGCTGTTGTGACCCAAGTGCAGGACCTGCCACTTGCCCTTGTTGAACCTCATATAATTGGCCTTGGCCCATGAATTCAGCTTGTCCAGACCCCTCTATACACCCTTACTGCCCTCAGGCAGATCAGCACTCCCACCCAGCTTCAAACTTAATGAGGGTGCACTCGATCCTCTCATCCAGATTATTGATAAAGATATTAAACAGAACAGCCCTGCTATAAGGTCGTCTTGAAGCTGGCAGGTGCATGTGGTTCATTCAGTGCTTGTTACAAGTCACTGCTAATTCTCAGTGGGTACCTGGTGTTTCTTAATACTCTATCTTTTTTTCTTTGAACATCAAGGTAAGCACCACTCTCTCTGCTTGCTGTTGCGGATTATAAGTAAGGCTTTTACCTTCCCTGGAATTGGTTTTCAGGCCTGTTTGAAGATTTTTGCCTCTGGCGATATCAGAGGTACTACTGCTGTGAGTAAGTAGCACAACAAGTTGGTAATCTTGGCTAAAAAAAATGCAGCAAGTTTCACAGAAAATCACCCTGACTGTAGTGATTCGCATTACTTTTGCTGTCTTTTCTGTCTTGCTGTCTGTAGCTGCAGAGAGGGCCCTAAAACGACTCACCAAAGTTCCTTGCTTGAAAATCCTTGGTTTGTTCTGAGGAACTGTGGATAGGTATTAAAACTGATGCCAGTAATGATTTCTAAATTTGCATCTTCATGCTGTGTGGTAGTCCAGATGAGAGAAATGAGCAGATTTATAAATTCATATGGTATGGTTTAAACGTGATTCTGATCATACACTTCCTTTTCTCGTAATTCACTGAGTATCCATGGTATTAGCCATAGGATTCCACAGCTTGAAAACTTAATACTGTTCACACTAGTTTTTACTTTGAAAAATCTTATTGTTATTCCACACAAAGAAATGAAAGTTATGTGTGATGACATCTTGACTCTTTAAAAAAAAAAAAAAAAAGAAAAGGAAAACCAGTTGAATTGAATTTGAAACACCTACAACTCTGGCTTTTAAACATAAAGGATCAAATCTGCTTTTGCAGCCTAAGTGAGTGAAACTCAGTGTACATCAGATTTAATGTAGCATTTTTCTTGATTTCAGTTAAATCGGAATTTTCAGGTAAACAATTTACTTTCATAAGTTGATGTGAAAATCTGATCCTTAATTTTCAGTTATAAAAATAAAACATTTACTTATAGGGACAGTGTTCCAAAGAACATTATAAGCAAGGCAAGTCAAGTGACACTTCTTCCTTGAAAATAGGGATTAGATGAAAGAACAAATAATGATAAAATCTTTTGATTTCAAATCCTCTGTGGATCAATAATAGATTAGTAATGCCCCTATATGATTTTGAAATAGATAGGACATACTTCTTTCTTCGCACCAGAAATATTTTAATGTTGCAATAGTTCGACTGTATTTCTTCCACAGTGTGTTTCCTCAAGGTTCTGACCACAACTTTTGCCCCAGCAGTACAGGGCATGAAAGCGTATGTAGGATGTGGTAATTTGCCATACCAGCTTGCTGAACTGTTTGAGTAGCTTGTGTATTTTCAGATGTATTGCTCAAGTAAAGATTTGGCTTCTGTAGCTAAAAGAATTTGCAGAAGCAGTTAAGGAGATGATGTGTTCACTTTTGTGGCTGTTATTTAAAACAGTATTGTAAGATTGATACTCCCACTCGTCTCACAGTTGGCTTTGTGTATTAACCTACCTCCCACGTTCCTCTCAGTAGCTGTTTTATTACCTTTATTTGGCTGAAGATGCTAGTTGCCTAACAGAAAAGTGCTTTTCTTTACTCACTTTTTGTGTCTTTTGAGAATGGTTTTATTGCTAAAGTAGCCTTCACTGTTTTTTTTGGTTTGTTTTCTGTTGTATTTTATGTATGCTTATATGTATTCATTTAACCTTTTGCAAAATTGAGGTAGGAGCAATTTAACTTGCACAACTGTCCTTTTAAACCACTTCATGTAAGCAACTCCTTATTCATTGTTTTCTGGAATACTCATAACTTACTTGAGCTGTTACGATAATGGGAGATTTGAAAGCTTCTTTTTTTCCATTTGCTGCTTCTGGAAATTGTGTTTAGAAATGTTCTTGGATTTGCTTAGCAGAGAGATCTGCAAGCTATATAAAATTTGGATGAATGATTCAGGTTTTCTGGCCACGTTTACCACCACTGGGATTCTCCGGAGATGCAGGGGTCTGTTGCAGGGTTAGGAAACGTCAGGTGTGTGTGCTTGATTGGAATTCAGGTCTGGCTCGAGATCAGTGGGAAGCAGGGCAAAAAGGGGGGAAGAAGATGTTACAGCAGAGCATCAGTGCTTTGCTCTCGATTTGGAGGACAGGAAAAATGAAAATATGTAGCACCCGAGTGCTTGTCACCAGCACCAGCAGTACCTCGTTGCATACGTTCTTGGTGTTAGGTTAGAAGTTTGAACTCCTTCTTTTTGGCAGCCTTGGCTGAGACAGCCGTGAGGTCATTTCTTGGCTTGTCTGCAACTAGTTCTGTGAGATTCTTTCCTGGTGTCTCTCACAGAGCCTGGAAACTGTGTGACAGGGTGTTTATGTTGTTGTTATTGCTTGGTTGTTTTAATTTATTTAACATAATCGCTTGTCCCTTCAGATGATGGTGGTTTTAAGTAAGTAGCTCAACACAAGTATTTACTGAAGCTCTGTAGAGCTCAGTGGAATTCCCCTCAATCTGTATGACTTTCTCAGCCTGTTCTGGTTAATTTTGCAGCCTAGAAAGCTGAGATCTTCTTTCTGAGGATGCTGAACTGTAGGTTCTGGCTCTCCCTGGGAGAACCCCAATAACGATCGTTCCATCAGAGGGCAGAGCTGAAGAAGCAGCCCTTGGTGATCTTGCCGCAGGCCTGGCCTCTCTACAGAACACATTATATCTACTGTCGAGCAGGCGCACAGCTTATTTTCTTTCTTCTTCTAGCTTTTTTATTATGCATTTATTGACAATGGGGAACACTCCTGATGTTCCTGGAGTTACTTGAGGTAGGGATCCTTAGCTTCTGGGAGGGATACCAATCTCAGTAGCAATTTCTCTGTGTCTGTTCAGCCAGCACCAGTTAGTCCAGTACAAAGACAGCAGAGCAAAGAATGCTTGCTGGGTTGATTCTCAGTGGTGCCCAGTAACAGAACAAGAAATAATGGGTTTAAGTTAGAACATAGGAAGTTCCACCTCAACATGAGGAGAAACTTCTTTACGGTGAGGGTGACAGAGCCCTGGCACAGGCTGCCTAGAGGGGTTGTGGAGTCTCATTCTCTGGAGACTTTCAAAACCCGCCTGGACGCGTTCCTGTGTGGCTGCCCTAGGGGATCCTGCTCTGGCAGGGAGTTGGACTAGATGATCTCTAGAGGTCCCTTCCAACCCCTGACATTCTATGGTTCTGTGAGGGTATGGAAAGAAGGAAGTTTCTGGCTCACACTTGACATCCTGAGTTTTATTTCCTTGGCTTTTGGCACTGTATAAACAGGAACAGTTTCCTTATCAGTTATGTTTTTACTGTGTTAATCAAATATAAAAGCTAAATATTTACAGATTGGCTTTTTTGATTAAAATTATGTCTGGGCAGTAAGACTTGGGTAATTATTTGTTTAAGGCTAGTCCAAAAACTTCACAGCTGTTATTATGTAAATAGGGCAAACAAAAAATAACAGATTTCAGAACCGTACGTTCTGCAGTCACGTTCACTGGATTTTCTATTCATTTGTGTCTTCTGGGGGAGTTTGGGAAAGAGAAGAGCTTATCACAGGAACAGCAGGTTGTTGTAAGCTGCAGCCTGCTGGTTAGCTGCAAGAGGGAGATTGTAGGAACCTGCCAAAAGAGCTTATGTTAAAGCCATAAAGTGACTCTTCTGAATATTTACTCACAGTAACGGATCAAGCCTTTGTGACCCTTGCTACTGATGACGTCTACTGTCAAGGCGCTCTGGTTCTCGGACAGTCACTGAGGAACCATACGACATCTAGAAAATTGGTGGTACTAATTACAGCAGAGGTTTCCAGTGGGATGAGGTAAGGATTCCTGAATTTTTGGAGGTTGATAACATGGAAGACTAAACAACAGCATGAAAGATTTTAAGAAACTTCCTGTGTATTTCACAGTATTATGTCTAGAAGTTCCCCCTTGGCTAGCAATTTCTGAGGGGAGTCCCAGGTAACATCCATGGTAAGATAATAAGCCTAATAAGAATTCACTTGCAGAAGTAGAGCTAGTAGCTGGAAGGTGTCTTAAGGCCATGATTGGGAAGGTAAGCTGAAAATTTGGGAGCTAAGATTTAAGTGTCTTGCTTTTGAGCTGAGATAAAGGCACTAGTGTTGGATTTTCTGGGCCTTTTTGGTTTTCTTTTTCATCCCCAAGTGTTTCTCTTTCAGAAAGAGCAAGATTGATAACCATATGTAACATTAGAACTCTCTAAAAACCTAGGGGCTCAGTTGCAGATGACTAATCTTAAAATATTGGTGCACAGCTAACATGGTGAGAAATTAATTTTAATGTTTTCTTTAGTCACTTTCCAATTTGGGTTGTGATTTTACAGGCACTACAAAAGCCCTGTTATTTGGAATACTGTGGTGTTTGTTAAAATAAACGTGACATGCCATAGCTACTCAAACTCTTGGTTCTGCTCTGGCTAAGAAAGCGTGCTAGCTTCTGATTTCTGTATGCCATGTGAAATTAGGCATCTGGCTCAGGAAACATACTTTTCCATTTTTGCTGTGATTGCAGAAAATCTGTAATGTTAAATCTGTGATGTACAGAAATCTACTTTTACAGGTGTTTTAAAGCATTGATTTTTGTCAGAACCCAGGAATACTGGTGGATACTAAGTCCATCAGTTTTTTCCATCCACACTCAGTGTGTAGGGGGGGAAACCCTTCATATTTTTTAACCAAGAATAGCATTTTTTTAAAAACGTACCTCACTGTTCTATATTTCTAAAAACCGTACTGACCCTTAATTCTTTCCCAGTTAACTCCTGACCCTTGAGGATCAGTCAAGCAAAAGGTAATGACTCTGAAACCTGGATAATCAGCACAGGCTTTTCTTTTCCTGTGTTTATGACATCCAGGACTCTGTAGTTAATAGTGTAATGTAAATCAATAAGCTGTGTTTAAAAGTCCTTTTTTCTTGTGTCTTGAAGGAAAAATATCTCCGTTGGTATAACCTGTAAAATTCCCGTGAATGTTATGCATAGCAAAAACGATGTCTTCCTACAAGTCTCATTTGACACAATTTGTACTAGCGAGCAAATATTTATCTCCTGTTTTAAAAAGGGGCTATTCTGAAGCTGTGTTTACTTGGGTAGTAGGTGGAAATGAGTGCGCTGGCAGCGCATGCCACATCCTGTGCAATTCTGCTGCTGTCTGTCAGAGACAATTGTGCAGGATGAAAATTGCTTTAATTTCTGTTGGTGTTTCTATAGGAGATCGAGTAACCAAAATAAGGATTGATTTCTCCTCCATTCAGCACCTGGTGCATCTGGGGTGATGGTTTATGGCCTGATTGATAGCTGTCCCTTCAGCAGACTGTTTACAAGGACTTTTAACTTCTGACTTCTCATTCTAACCAACACATTATTGTCAGAATAAGTGTGGTATTTTCTGTCGCTGTTCTCGTGCTGGAAGTGAAGTCTAGTGAACCTCTCTGAATTCTCTGATTTCTTTCCACTGCTCCCTCTGGTAGGTCTGTCCTCCACAGCGTGTTTGACGAAGTCATCGAGGTGGACGCACTTGACAGTGCGGACTCCGTCCATTTGGCTCTGATGCAGAGGCCAGAACTGGGTGTCACCTTCACTAAGCTTCACTGTTGGACTCTTACTCATTATAGCAAATGTGTCTTCATGGATGCAGACACTTTGGTGAGTAGAGCGGGAGCTCTGGAAATGTTTGTGTCTGTCTCAGAGCTACACTGAGTGGGGGATGCTTCCTTGTCAGGCAGCCCCCAAAGTGACCAGATTTGCTGGTGGCCACAAGGTTGCAGGAGCTCCAGCTGGCATTTTTTGGCAATACTCATGGTTTTGCCAGCTGCATAGAAATAAATTGTGTCTGGAGAGTAGCCTCAGAGCCATCTTCAAAACATACCACCGATGCACTGTATACAGATGGGCTTTCAACAGATGTTTAAAATACATCTCTCGTATAATTTTGTTTGGACTTATTCTAGTCAGGAAGGAAAACCAGTTTTAACATGTAGGGGGGGAAATAAGTAATGTTTCTAGACTTTTTTTTTTTTTAAATAGAGGAATAGAGATAAAAATGGCCATAATTTCGGCAGGGACAACCATGTCAGCCTTCCCCTGCACCTAGATGGCTCACTTTGGAAGACTGGGATGCATTTTCATTCAGTAGGATTGTATTTGAATTGGAAACTAAATCAAGTTATTCTTCTCAGGGAGTGAGGTGGAGAGACTTATGATTTCCTGCTTTACATTACATTAAACTTAAAGGAGAAAGACAAACATTTAGTTTTTGTTTAAATTCAATCAAGTAATCTTTCTCCTCAAAAAAATTTCCTCTCCTGCTTTTCACAGTGGCTTAGTTGTGGGTAGGGTCCAGACTTTCAGCATCTGCACAGTTTTCTGTCCACTAACTTTAAAACAATGTATTGGCCTCAACCTGCTAGATTTTTCCTACTTCCTTGTGAAGCTTAAAACTCAGCCAAACCAAAGCAAACCTCTAAGTGTAACTTATATTAGAAAATTGGTAACAAGAGATGTTTTTTCTGTTAGCTCTTTAGTCAGTGCGTTGCTAACTCAAATTATTTGGATTCCCAGCTTTCCTTTGGTTATGTTGCAGATACTGACAACAGTGAACTCTGGGAAAGTGAGCTAAGAAAGAAGAAAATTGTCTGTTTTCACGCTATGTTATGCTATTTAAAGGGACCTTCTGGAGCATCTCCGAGGTTTATGAAATAATTTCCCAAGGTTTATGCTTTTCTCAGGGAAATTATAGAGAACCACAATTAATGCTGCTTTATTGTATTAAAAATAGAGGTTCTGACCCCCAGCATATATTGCATTGCACTAGCATCCACTGGCACTGAGTTTAGCTCCTCATGTTCTAGGAAAACATTTGCTCTAATATCTTTTTTCTTTTCTTTCCCTACTGTCTGAAAGGTGCTTTGCAATGTTGATGAATTGTTTGATCGAGAGGAGTTTTCCGCAGCTCCTGATTCTGGCTGGCCCGACTGCTTTAATAGCGGTGTGTTTGTGTTCCGACCTTCTCTGAAAACTTACAACCTGCTGCTCCGGTTTGCTGCTGAGCACGGCAGCTTTGATGGTAAGGGGCAGGGCGTGAGGGAAGAAGTGCAAGACGTTAGATTCCTTCTCGGTGAGATGTTTTCCTGTAGCTGCCCTGCTGTCAGGCAGAGAGAGTAGAGCAAAGCAGGAGTTCTCTGGGCTTTACGTACTCGTGCCCTCGCAAAAATTTGAGGTGCACACCTTTGCCTTTTAAGACCCATTGAGTTATTGTGGACTGTGCTTCCCAGAAAAGGGCAACAAAGGGACATTTTTGTCTGAGCCTTGCTGAGGAAGTTTTAATTTTGCTGTCTGGTTTAGGAGAGAGAAATACAGCTGATCTTCAGTCTTCTGCCCTGAGGGAGACCAAACCCCTTTCCTACTCCTTTCTTCATGTATTACAGTAGGACTGCCATTTAGACTGAACTTGCACCGGTGTGGATCAGGTATTATTCACTTGAACTTGCTCACATGGCCACGTTGTTGAGTCCAAGTCACAGTCCTGTGAACACACCGATCTCACTCCCATCCTTGGATGTGAAATTTTGACATCAATTTAAGCTTATGAATAATTATCGTAATACTGTATTATATATTCTTTAGGGGGTGATCAAGGCTTGTTGAACAGCTTCTTCAGCAACTGGGCAACAGCAGATATTGGCAAACACTTGCCTTTCCTCTATAACTTAAGCAGCAGTGCTGTATACACCTACGTACCTGCTTTCAATCAGTAAGTAGTAACACATCTGACTGACTGTGAACCTCTGTAGTTTGTTAACATTCTGTTACAACAGAGAATAATAATGACATATTCTGTTGATTATAAATTGTGGCAGCCAGAAATGGTGTTATGTAAAAATCATGCAGTAGAAGCCAAAATGCAGTAACAGTGTCTTTCAACTGAACACAGAGAGTCCCAGAGCTGGCTATGCTACTGCCTATTTAGTGTCAGAGAAGCTTTTCTCGTATTTGAAAAGATGTAGATTACTTTAGCATTAGGCTCTGACAGCTTTATTTTGAATGTTGTTATCTTCTCCAGTCAGTTCTATGGGAGACAGTTGATTTTTATTTTAAGTTTCTAGTAATTACATGGCTTCAGACAATGCAGTTAGGAAACTTTACTGGCAAGTTGGATTTAGGGTGTTGTGAAATACTGCTCCAGTTGCACAAAACACTCTTACTAGAAGGTGAACTTAGGACAATATATTTATTAATAATTTTTAATATGACATCAGTAATCACAAATTTTGTTGATTCAGTGTTTGAAGTGGCATTTATTTGTTTGGGAACAGAGTATGTAGAAGGAATAGAAATGGTACTGCATGAGCCTGTAATTTTCCTTCGTGAGCTTTTCTACTTGACTCAGCACCTGGAAGCAAATGGCAATGCAACCTTTTGTTTTCTGCATGCTAAACAAGATGGCTTAAGCTGATAAGATAGAAAAAATACTCAATGTGTACTCACATAGAATGTGTTGCTTTTGCAAAACGTTAAAATTACTTCACCAGTAAGTGTAAGCATGTTTCTTTAGCATCTTATATAGGCTAATATATATGTGTAAATATTCAAAATTTTTAGACCTGTATGTTTAATCTCTGTAGTTTTGGTAGAGATGCCAAAGTTGTTCACTTCTTGGGAGCGACAAAGCCGTGGAACTACAAATATAACCTTCAAACAAAGAGAGTTACGCAGGATGGCACCACCTCTGGATCTTTCCATCAGCTGTCATTTCTTGCCCTCTGGTGGAATATATACAGTGCCAGTGTATTGCCTTTGTTTGAAAAGCTACAAAAGATGGAAGAATCTGAATCTGAGGAGTGCAAGGTAACTAATAAGGAGTTAGTGGGAATATGCTGGAATCACAGCAAAAATTCTAATAGTTATGTGTTTGCTAGAGGAAGGAATTAAATGAAAAAAACATAGTATATGTTGACTTGTAGTAGCAGCAGTTGCTACTAGATGCATCTAAACTGGTGGATTTGGAAGGATTTTTTGTCCTGTTGCCTTTCCAAAGATTTTGCCCAGCTCTCTTCATATTTCATGAAAAGTTTGTACTGGAATGTGTGTGTACAGATGAAGCAAATTAAACATGAAGTATGATACAAATTAGCCAGAGAAGATGATAATCTGACTGTGAAACAAATAGACTTTTGACTTTTCAAAGTTAAGTTGATGTAGACTGTCAAACTAGCTCTTGAACTACAGTAAAATTTACCTCTTCAGAACTGCATTATAATTTGGTTTATGAGGATCATAACAAATTAGTCAGATTTGAAAAGGCAGTGTTAATTACACTTAGGATGTTACATTCAGTGTTCATATGTTACATTCAGTGCTCAAGCATTTACTGAACTCTTTACACTTTTTTTTTTCTGCAAAGAAGTACAGCAATGTATGGTTTGCATGAATAGAATAAAAAATCTGTTGATGAATAAATGATTTTTTTGATTTCACAATGTAATGAGTAGGAAAAGTATATTTTTTTTTAATTTTGTGTCCTGACATGACAATGTAGATCACTTTTATGCATATATAAATAATTATTATTTTTAAAAAAATATTAGACTATTACTGCCATTGAACTAATTTCAAAGTCCCATAAGATGACTTGTACAATTACCATCAAAGCCCCAGAGAGGAATTTGGATTGTTAACCTCATGACAAATTGGAAAGCAGAGGAAGGAATGGGTAGTGTTTGATCTCATACTTTAACGTGTCTTAATTCTTAAGAAATGGTGCCGTAAGGAAATATTTCAGCCACGGTAACATGAAGGTGGAAATACCTGTTAGATTTACCTCCTGCTTGTGCTGACATCCTTATGAGTGCAAAACTCTAAATTGCAACATACCAATTTTTTAAAAATTTCTTAGCTTACTCCTTTAATGCTGGGATCATTGTAAGGGATTGAAACAAGATAATGATTTCCTGCAAAATGGCATTTCAGTGACGAGATGTTTTTGTTTTTGTTAGCACACTTTCAATGGAGTTGAAATCACATTGAAAAAGGTCAGTCCTGACGTGGCCAATTCACTGCAAATGCCTGTCCTTCCAGAGCAGACCTATGAAGTACATGCCACAGCGTGTTCGTCTGAGGAACTCGCTGTCAAAGCTGTAAGTGTGTTGTATATTACTATATGCAGTAACAAAGTAAAATGATACGCTAAAATGAGATTATTGTTTTTAATTATGCTTCTGATCTTGGAGATTATATCTTCTTCAATTTAGCTGTAGCTATTGGATTTTCTTGCTAGCATCAGAAATGGTCTGAAGAGTATCTATTTTCACTCATCATTAGTCACACGTGGATTATCTGCCTAGAGGTTGAAAGAGTTTGCGTTGAATTTTGTGAGATTACTTCCAGAAAGTTGCTAGGTACTTATTAAAATATGATAGAAAAATTCTGTTACTAATCTTTGGAAAATTAATACTCTTGCAAAAAAATATAGTCCAAACTATAATTCTTTCTATCACTCCTCTGTAGCAACTTTTTTTTTTTCTTTCAGAACTATTGACTTGGAAAACTGTTCCCCAAATTTCTGTGATTTAGGCAAAAAAGAAGCATCTTAAAAGAGTCCACTGATGAACACGGCAGGAGTCCTGGTTCTTCTGTCACTCTTGTATTTTGGGTGTTTCTGTTGCACTGACACCCCTTATTTTATGCAGAAATTAAGTTGGACATAATAGCACAATATTTCTGCAGGTGTAAATAGTTACTTGTTGTATAATAAACCCTACTACAGCCAGGTACAACAGGGAGAAAATAAAAGTAATGTTCTTATGTCATCTGATGTTGTAACTTGTGGACTACTCTCTAATAAGATGCAGTTTTTACTGTATTCAGTGCTCCATCCCTTTACACTATAGTTAGTCCCTAAAGTAAAAATAGACTTCTTCCTTTCTTTTCCACTCTGAGTGTGGAGAAGCTGAAGGAAAATTGCATATCTTCCAGCTCTATAACTTAAGAATAAACTTGTTTGCAGTTTAAGAATAAGTTATTATGCCCTTTAAAGTGTTTCTTCGTGTTTAAAGTCATGTACAGAGTGAGACCCAGGTGGGGATAAATGTGGAAGGATGCAGTTGCGTAAGCGTATAGTGTTACGTTGGCTCTTTGAAATACCTTACTGTGGGGTAAGGCAAGTCCTGTGCCTTATCTGTCCCAAATCAGGAGATGTAATGGTTATTCCAGGGCATTTAAGTGGTTTAAGGCACTGATTCCTGCCCTTTAAGTTCTATTCTGAAACATCTTTATATTGCATTTGTGAGGGCTTCACGGGAAGGCCATTCTGGTTTCTTTCAGTTTTGCTTAGAATATGAGATGAGTTATTTGCCTTCTTGGAGTCATACTGCAAGCAAGTTTTCAGTAGCTGCCTTAATTAGTCCTTGTTATATTTCATATTTATTACTGTTTATAATTTTGGGGATATTCCTGGTTTACTGGGATTGGTCAATCGTGAACATAGTTTTTCCTTTATGTGGTTGAAACTATTGCTAATAATTGTGTCTCCCATCTGCGCACCTATGATAACCTGGTCTTCAACCTGGATTCACAATTTTGGACTGTTGCTGGGAATGAATTAGTTATTGGTGTAATGCACAGTGTCGATCTTTTGAAGTGGTTTATGTGGGTGCTGTCTCTCACATCTAAACAATACTGACCTCACTGGAGGTCAGATAAAACAAATTATAAAAATTCTAGGAGCCTGTGTTCACATGGCAGCCTGTTGAAGACAGTATTTGCACAAATACACAGTTACACTTTATTGTAGGGGATATTCTTCTCTAAACTGGCCATATTTGTAATATTGTTATTGTGTTGTTGCTGAGTATGCCAAGGTATGAGTTAAGACAAGCAAAATAAATGTTTGGTGTATTCAAAGATGCTATGACAAGCAGTAAAAACATGGGAAAATGAGACCACGTTATCAAAACAAGAATGAATGTTTCAATATTTTTTGACTGGGACTGTACAAAGCAGAAGTTTGAAATCTAAGGCTTAACTTCACAGCTCTGAAACAAGAACAATCAAATGACTGTTTTCCTCTGTTCTGCTTCTTCCCACAGGATGAGGTCACACATTCTGTTTCAGAGCTGTCTATTCACTTCAAACCAGAAGAACCAAGTCCAGAAGATGAACGGAGAAAGTGGGAGGAAGGGCACATGGACTATATGGGGAAAGATTCTTTTGAACATATCAAAAAGAAATTGGATGCATTTTTACATTAAGATGGAGTGTGATGTAATGGCCATTATGATCTATGTTTCCTCTATAAATGCAATCCTTGAATACTTGGCTATCTTTGTAGTTTATTTGACCCAAAAGTTAGAGGTAGACATAGTTCCTTGTGTGCTTTGAGGAAAGATTAACAAACTCTTGTTTTGTTAACCGTTGAACGTGCCTCATCTTTATTGTGTGTGTCTCCATTGTTCTCTCATCGTGCCTTCTGAAGTATTACGAGTGGTGCCCTCTGAGTTTGAGCTCTCGTGTTTATCGATCTGCCCTGCTCCTCCCCATAGCTTTCCACAGAAACAGTCACGAGTGTGAAACATGTTACAAGTTGAGATTATTTCAAATGTACTTTTACTTTTAGAAGATGCTATCAAGCTATTTAAACGAAAACCTTACTCTTGAAAACAGGTTAAAACTTTCAAAGGTAGCCATGGTGTTAGACAGTCAATGTGAGAAAAAAGTGAGGAGACGAAATCCTGGCCTCATAGGAGTCCAAAACAAAACTTTTTCATTGAAGGATTAGAGGAAATTCAGCCTTTGTCTGAGATCGCTAGTGGATGTTCTCCCTGTTTATAGGAAGCTGTTCAGCTTCATCACCAGCGTGAAGAAGAGTGGTGTAAAACTCTGAAGATAGACTGATCATATAGGATGCTGTAGTGTTTTTTTTTAGTATTGTTAGCTTTACTTGCATATTCAGAGTTGCGTAGTCGGGAAGAAATGCTGACACGATGGTGTAAACCTGGTGTTTTACATCAATTTGTTTACAATACTTCAAACTGCAGCTGACAAAGGCGTTCTCATTTAGCGTGGTGGCCCCACACCACAGGCAGTCTGAGTGCAACTGAAAACATATTTGGCACTTGTTCTGGTAGACAGGCCTTTTGAAGATCTTTTAAACAATAGCTGCATGTGGGAACTAACAAATCTGAGTGTAGTTCCAGGAAAATCTACTGATGAGACTCCATTATATTAAGGATAGACATGAGGGATTGCTTTGCAAACTTGAGTATTTAAATTTGCCTAATCTCAGCAAGTTTGTCTTAACAATCAAGGTGAAAGAAATGTTTTGGAAGAAGCTTGACAAGCACATTAATATGGCAATGGATTCAACACAGTTTTTCATAGTGCCACTCAATATTAGGATAAGAATTCTGTAGTGCCGATGCAGGGCTAGAAACTTGTTTCAGTCTTAGTATGTCTCCAGTTTTGGTACAGATATACCTATAACTTGGGAATTCTGTTTAAAAAGCAATCATGTAACGTTATGCGTAAGGGGGATTGCCATAGATGCTAGAGGAGAAAAAGGCAGAGTAGGAGAGAAGAATTTTTGTTTCCTTTTCTATCATCAAAAAGGATGGGAGAGCAGGGAATAACTTCCACAAATTGGAAAGGAATGAAAGAGTCAAAAGGTCCCTTAAAGAAAGAAGAATTATCTCTGAGTATTTTAGAATTACTTTCTAATATCCAGAACAGTTTCACTTCTGTTGGGTATTTCTGATGTTAACTAGTTCTTTATATCTCATTTATTCTAAGCATTCTTAAAGCGGGAATCTCTTTGGTGGGTCTGCTGCATTTGAGCTTCAAGTTACAAGTTGAGGATCTCTGAAGTCCAAGAGAGAGAGAGATGTCCAGAAGATGATTCTTCTCAATTTCTCCACTAGTGGTAAAGGAACCCTCGGCACCTGCCTCTCCCATGTTAGGGCGGGCGTTCTGCCTCCTGCTGTGTGTGGAGCAGGGTAGCGCCGTGCGGGGTTCATGGCAGCGGCAGCGTCCTCACATTCCTTTGGCATCAGATCTGCTGGTTTATCCCCGTTTTCTTTAGTGAACTCATGCACTTCTGAAAAAGCTCTCTGTTTATAAACATTGTTGTTAATATAATTTGGACGATGTTTGAAGGCTATATAACAACTATAGTAAACAATATGAACTCATGCTTCCTGCAGCTATGCTTTTTACAGTAATTACTAGATCTTACTGGGCACATTAATTCGATTACAGGAGAAAAATTATCTACATGAAATCAGTAACTGAAAGATTTTAAAACAGGCATATCTATATAGTAGAAGGAATACATTTGGAAGTGTTAATATGTACTCTGTGTGGAAAACAATGTTTTGCAAAGAAATACAGTATGTTACTGTCATGGAAATAAAATAGAAATGGAAAGGGTGTATGAAGTCATGTGCATATCAGATGATGGCAGGGTTACAGGTTATGTTGTGCCAGGGAGTATAATTTGTGGCTGTCTGGTTACTTTAATGTTTTTGGTTTTTTTAAAATGTTATTAAATTGCTTTTGAGACATTAGCACTGCCAGCTGAGCAGAATTAAAAGGTGTGAGTTTTAATTGTTTCTTCATACATACATGATTATAAGCTTTAAGATCCCTTAGTATGACAGTGGTTGGTTTATTGTATTTCATGGAAAAGTATAGCTGTGGTTAAAAACCCTGCCTGAGGTTTTTTTTACTGTCTTCACACAAAAAATGTTGAACTACCTATAAGTTATGCAGTGCTGTAGTGGAGTCTAGCACAGCACTGTTGTCACCAGAGTGTGAAGATCTTGTAAGTGAATCCAGAATTTGCAAGTTCTGTGCTTTGGGCAGCATTCTGCCCAATTATGAATTATGATTACAGACATCATTCTGAAATCTTGGGGTCATAAGCAAGTCTGGGGGATGTTTTGGGCTGCATGTTGCCATGAACCATAGCGTTGAGGTTTGCTAACTCAAAAGGTGACCTGGAAGAAAAACAACTTAGCAAGCTTCTCCTGGGATTTCTTCTACACTGAAGTTTGGTATAACACCAAGTATTTTCAGGGTAAAGAAAGTAAAGAAATACGAGATATTTTTGGTGGCACCATTCTTTCCTAAGCAAGACATATTTTCCCTTTGGCTGTTTGGAAGGCAGCGTAGAAAAATAACCTCAGTGAAATGTAAAGGGGAGAAAAATGACATGGTAAAATGAGAATCACTGAAGATCTTTTCCTGGCTGGTCTGTGCTTGTGTGTGTGTGACCGGGAGTTTTGTCAGTAATGTTTAAGCCCTAGTGATCTGAGAAGCAGCTGTAAGGATTTTGAAATGCCAGACTCTGACCTATTGCTATGTGGCAAGACAATGTATTTAAAGAGGGCAGCTTGTGTTTAAAACAAAACATGCTGATTTTACTTCTGTCATGTGCTTAGAGTTACTCATAGCTAGACTTAGAGGGTAGTTTTATTTGCCATACATCAATTTTATTGGGTGCTCTTCATGTATAAACAGGAGATAGTGTGGGTGTGCCACAAGGAAAATTCTTGAAAATTTTAGACATGTGGGTTAATGCACTTTCCTAGCTTATGGGAGACGGAGATTGTTGTTCTTGAAATACCACTTTACTTACTGGCTGCTGTCTTGTGAGGACCTTTCCAGCTGGGTTGTTCTTGGGAAAGAAGTTTTCATTGCCTTTCTGGTTCAGTCAGCTGTTTTGTCAGTCAGTTGTTTTGTAAGGCTGGTAGTTGAAAAAATAAATAAATCTAGTTGTGGGAGTTTTTACACTGTGTGTGAATGGGAGGCTGGGTTTAGTAGCAGGTAGCTTTACACATTTATCTGCTCCTAAAAATGGCTGCTTGTTCAACAGAAAGAAGTCTGCAGCAGCCTGCCTATTTACTCCTTAATGGATGTGGTTCTGTTGTTTCGCTAATCGAAACTGTTCTGATTCACGTGACTTTGAGATGGGCCTCTTAATTCACATCTCTAGTATCTTTACCTTTATGTAAAGGTATTAAGTCAGTCAGTGGAACAAATATTTTGCATGTTTGATTGCTTTTTGCCCCCAGTTTTCTTCTGGGATTTTATTTCAGTGGTGTTTTGGTTGATTGGTTTGTTTGTTTTTTAAATCAGCCCTATAAATGCGATTTAAGAATTGACTGCTATGCATTTAATAGCCTGCAGAAATATACATCAGTTAAGACTAGTCATAGAAATAGTCTGCATTTTCAGCATGCTGATTGCAAAATGCTTCAGCTGAAATTCTGTTCATCCTAAGTTGGCTGGCTCATAAATTAATAGTTTGTCTGGTGCTGACAGTTAAAAGGGGTGACACTCAAGCAACGTGTTGCATCCTGGTATGAACTTTCAGTTTGTAATAACAGCATGCCACAATTATAGCAAAGGTAGTTAAAAAAAATATGGTTATGTATAATTGACTTCTAAAAATTAGTTTTTATTTCAGGGTGGCATGACATTGGCTGCTTTAGAAAAGTTTGTTCCCTTTTATGGTATTATAGAGGGTTCTGAACCATGATAAATAAAGGTGGTCCTCCTTTAGATGTGTCCTATCAGAAACAGAAGATCTGATATAGTTTAGAGAAATATGATTTTTGAAGCCTTTTCATAGTATTTAATACTTGGAACAAAACTGAACGCACTTGATAGGTGGGTACCAGGTTTATGTTTTGGTTAGCTTAAAATTTTTTTTTACAAGCCTCCATAAATTGTTTGCTTTTCCAAACCTGTTTATTTTTCCAAAAATATTATAAAACGACCTAAAAATAAATTCAAGGTAGAATGCATTTTAAGAGAAGTGAGTTTGCTAGGAGTGGACTAAAAGAACAAGAAACTTGGAAATAGGGATTAGGTTTTAGTACATGGCTCAAGGGCAGAAGAACGCTTTGAGCAAAATGCCCGCATCATAGAAACTCTGGGCTAAGAACTAAGAAGCCTCCAGAGCTGGGCAGCAGTGGAGGGATGACGTGCAACCCTCCATCTTGGGGTGTACACATCAGAATTCTGGCTTTGCTCCTCCAGTGCCAATCTCTCTGGAATCCGTCCGTTCTCTCTGGAATCCGTCCGTTCTCCCTGGAATCCGTCCATTTCCATGCGTCGCCTTTCTTGGAGAACAAGCTGAACTGGAGAGTCTTCGAGTTTTTGAAGTTTGGAGCCAAATTCGTGGTACTGTTGAGGTCTTAAAGCTTCATCTCTGCTCCAGTTTACAGGGATTT
>NW_009725928.1:0-832 GCF_000703405.1 Apaloderma vittatum | reverse complement strand
TAGCAAAGAACCTCCAAAGTGGTTGTATTTTTCAAAATTGAAAAGATTATGTTCACCTGCCTCAGGGAAAAGCACTAGATCGCACTATGTCTGACATTCAGCCACCATTGCGCTTGGAAACCAAACCATCCCACTAATCTTTTTAGAACTGTTTTACATCTAGCACCTTTAACGCGTCCTAATACTTTGAGAAAATATCCAGCACTTGATTGATGCATTTAAAAGACATGCAGATGGGGTGCTTAGGGACATGGTTTGGTGGTAGACTTGGCATTGCTAGGTTAACAGTTAGACTTGATCTTAAAGGTCTTTGCCAACCTAAATCTGTGATTCTATGTGAGGAATACTGAGCTAGGCTGCCTGCAAACAAATGTTTGCCTGGTTCTGCTGTAGGTCTCCTAAATCTAAGCTGAGGCTTCTTACTGCTTGGCAGCAGCCTTAGCTCTTGGCCTAATTATAAAAAGGATCTCTAGAGGGTTAAGCAATGATCGATTTTCCACTGCTTATGGTTAATCTTGGCTGCTGCTTTTGCTGGTGATCAGACATGGTGCTTATGTCCCATAGAATTGCCCAGAAAAGCGGAACAAGGGCTGCCCATGGCCTAGGCACACACAGAGCTCTTGCTTTGGTTTTGTATGCAGAAATGGAAGGGGAAATTAGTAAAACTCGGAGCTCTCCAAACGCAATTCACAGCAGCAGCAAAATGCTCAGCAGACCATTGCCTATTTGTTGTGCTTCTGGACTCCTTGTCCCATCACTGCTTAAAGAGTAATCCTCTCAGTCCTTTGGAGAACTGCAGTTACACCTCCTGAAGGCAACGGAGGGAAAACGG
>NW_009725927.1:427-21497 GCF_000703405.1 Apaloderma vittatum | reverse complement strand
CTTGCCTTCCTCTGGGGTCTCAGGGGACTGAAGCACCTGAAGGCATTCTCTAACAGTGTAGACAGAGGCAAAGAAGGCATTCAGAAACTCTGCCTTCTTTCTATTCTCTGTCTCCAGGGCACCCACCTCATTCACCAGAGGGCCTACATTGCCTCTAGTGTTAGTTTTGTCACGAGTGTATTTGAAGAAGCCCTTTCTGCTGTCCTTGACCTCCCTCGCAAGTTTTAATTCCAAGGAGGCCTTAGCTTTTCTAACTGCCTCCCTACATTCTCTGACAATAATCTTCCACGTTATATCATAGACCTATCATAGAAAGCAAACACAGTTCAAAATTACCTTTTTGTTATTGTTACTTGGCAAAATTACTGCTTTCACTGTCACAAGGTCTTCATTGGAATGGCTGCCATACACAGGATTCTTTCTGTACTAACATACTTTAGTTATTTGCCTGAAGACCACTGCAGAAAAGTCACATTTTCTTTTGCAGGAGCCATCTTTATTACCCAGCAAAATTAATTATTGCTACTTCTCCAGAATTTGTCTTTTAAGTATAGACTTAAAGTGTGGCCCATGACAGATCTTGTTAGTCTAGGTTTCCTTCTTTTTTCAAGGCGATATTGTTATAATTACCCATTTAGGATTCAAAGAATTCTCTTTCTCTTTTACATTTTTCTTACAACTGTAATAGGTTAACTAACTGAATGTATGTTCTGTAGACATTCAGAGAAAAAATGAGGATTTACAGCAAATACTACATATTGAGACTTATGTTGTCTTTATTCATGATTTTTACTGAACTCCATCCAATGATCAATCTCTAGATACAAATCTCTACAGCTTCTCTTTCCACTAAATTGAACCAGTCAGTATTTCTGTGGATATTTACAGAACAATTACCTATGTGAATGGCAAAAATGGAAATAATTAGTATTAAAATGTGCTCTCATACAAGCCTTCTATAATTAAAAGTCTGACTGGTAAAACTTGATATGCATGTCCTTAGTTATTAAAGCAGACATTGTTCAAATATTAAAGCAATTATTCCCCCTCAGTTGCTTTTGCTTATCCTTCCCCTGCAAACTGTATGCTATGATAAAATAGAATGTGAGTATCAATCAGGACACTATTACTTCAAGTCCTATGATTATTTGAGAGATGAGAGATGTTTAGAAACATGGTTTTCAGTCCTGATTTATATAGAAAAGCTCACTAGGCAGTAGGCTGAAGCACCTAGCCAGGTTTTTTTTTGTGGGGTTTTTTTTTTTTTAATGCCTATGAATAATAAAAAACATACTAGATTCTGGTTTCCTTTTATGGAAAAAAAAAGTACTCTGATAATGACTGTAGTTGTTACTTGTCATTTCCATCATAATGTTCTAATGCTTGATTTTGCTTTTTTGATGTTGCCCAAATAAAAAAAAAAAAGAAAAAGAAAAAAATTCCAAGTATATGAGAACATGTAACCCATTCTATGGACCTATTTGTAATGCCTCTCTATCGCCAGGTGTTACTCCTTTTGTAATTGTGTTACTGATGCCACGGAATCATTTTGAGTATTACAGTTTCGGAAGGAGTTTAGAGTCTCAAAATCAACGTGCAGCCCTTTGTAGAGACTGAACATGAAGACTTTTAGATGAAAAAATGAGAATTAAGTTTTCAGTAGTTCTTATATACATGAAATATCCTCATTAGTCTGATTAACCATTGTACAGTCTATAAGGAAGTTTTCAGTATAAGCATTAAACATTTATATGCTTTGGGAGAAATAATCTTCAGTCCAGTTCTCCTTACTTCACTGGCATAATAGAAAGATGGATTTCACTCTGCATGTCATCTCAGAGGGAAAAAGAAAAAGAAAAAAGAAAAAAGACCAAAGGCTCTCTGAAGAACAGAGAAAAATAAACTGAATATTTTCCAGCTCCTTTTTCTATCCGTGTTTGGACAGCTGATGTATTAAAGCAGCTCAACTGAAGATGTAAGCACAATAGGCAGCCACTTTAATAATTGTACCAGATGCTTAAAAGCTTCTCCTCAAAGTTCTGTAAAGACTTTTTTCCTTTGTCTGAGGGATGCTAAGGCTTGCTGTACTCTCAACACAGAGTAGTGTCTTTTTATTTACTTATGTGGGAAACTGATGCCTTACTTTTTCTTTTTGTCGCCGTTTGGCTTCTCTCTTTTACACTACTTTAGAACTGAAAAACAATTTCAAGATCTCATGTGTAGGTAATTAAATTGATACCAGAAGAAATAGACAGCTCTGACAAAATGCTTTTTATTTTTTTAATAGCAAATCAGGAGAAATAGAAGCTCCTTTTATGAATTCTTATGATTTTCATCCAAATGGAAGATAAGAAAATTTCTTAATTAAGTTTTAATTTATAATTATTGCACTCAGTTTCAGTTTGAGAGTCAAGTTTCAGATTATGATTGTCAGTTACAGGAGAACTGGATGTGTCCTCATTGTCACTGTACCATGGTAGACTTAAATACAGGTAGAACACTGTTCTCTTTCTCAGACTTTCTAAATCCTAAAAAGAAGCAATCTCAAAACAATCTGAGCTCTGTAAGAGTGATGTTTTCTCGAAACATATGATTAGAGTCTGACCCAACTCTTTAATACCCATGAAATGTATGCATTTTCCTAGTTTCTGTACATATAATCCAGATGGCAGTGCTCTATTGATGAGTCCTTTTGTCCTCACATGATATGGTTCCCATCAGTACATCTCACGCCACTTGCTCATGGTGGCCCTTGCCTATAGATAAGTGAGGTATAAGAATACATTTCTCCTTACAAGCGAAACTTAGAAACTCAGAAAGGGTAAATTTGTCAGAGTTGTCTTTGGAAAGTTCATGACATTCAGTCTTTCAAACCAAATAGCTATGTATTTATTTTTACTAGAAAGGAAATGTAGAGATGCAAATACTTGGTTGGCTGATCCTTTTTTCTTTTTCACATAGCTTCAGTCATATAATGAACACCTTTAACTTTTAACTTTTAAACCAGTATTGCAATCTAGTTTGCCTTTCCTTTATAGATTTACTATATTGTGAAAAACTTCAAGTTTCAGCTGCTGTGTGACCCAAAGCAATCCTAAAATAAAAATAAAAATGGAAAATAAGGTAGGGAGTGACTCCCAGGAGCTACATGTAATAGTGTTCTTCACCATTGTTACTTCCACCAGAAGCAATCGCGCTGACGTCAGTGGACTACTCAGAGTAAGGTATTGTTTAATAGAAGAAAGACAATCACAGCCTGGCTGCTTAAAAAGTACAGTACAAGGAACAAGACTGAATCTGCAAAGCACTGCACCAGTCCACATCTTAACTTTCATGGGTTAATGTGCAACCCCATATCGAAGAAAGTGAGGTGGTGAAAAGCTCGAAGGAACATCCTAGTCTAGTGGGAAAGATATAATGGAAGATCTTTTCTCACTGATATTAGTGAAGAAACAAAGTGGCTTAGGTTAATCATTTTCCAAATGGGAACAGTAAAAGCATAAGAGAAAAAGACCCAAACAAGTGGCCTTGTTTTTAGACACCATGAACATCTAGGAGTGTTTACTATGTATGCCTGTGCAAGCCATTTAAAAAGACTGGGGAGTAGCCTCAGGAATTGTAATTTAATGGTTTATATCATTAAACTGCAAGCACAATCCCTTGGAGAAGCCCGAGCTTTGCCCAGCTTTCCTACAGTTCCCAGGCATGGTTTGGGTAATAGCATGCATGAGAGACTGTTCCCAAGAGTCAACCGAGGCCAGACCACCCTGTTTTGGAGACCTTAGTCACATAGGTATAGGGGTAGGAGCTGCTCCCTCCCAATTGCCTTTAGTGCCAGAGAACAGTGCTTGGTACATTTGATTTCTTAAAATAGACCAGTCAGCTGATGTGGAAATTTCCAGATGCCTGACAATTTAGAAAGTCCAATTGGTTATGTTGAATATATGGATTTAGGGCCTAATTACAGACCTATTTTTAAAAAGAT
Organism: Apaloderma vittatum; assembly: GCF_000703405.1. Classification (NCBI taxonomy): domain Eukaryota; kingdom Metazoa; phylum Chordata; class Aves; order Trogoniformes; family Trogonidae; genus Apaloderma; species Apaloderma vittatum. Next base: position 17,512 of record NW_009725927.1, on the reverse strand, counting down.
GTTGGCCTGAATAACTGAGCAAGTGCAGGGCAAAGAGATCTTCCTTAATGTAGGAGGAAACTTGATGGCTAGGAAACACGCCAGTTAGATCACTCCCTCCAAGCTCTGTATTGGCTTTCCCCTCCCTGGCTGCTCAGTAAGTGCCCAGAAATGTTCCTTCCATTGCCCATTTGTACATAATTTATGCACACAGAAAGACTTAGGCTATCACCAGCAAACAGTCGTGATAAAAATAGCCACACGAATGACTTGACTTGGTTTGCTTATAGTCCTTTACCCTCTTTGTTACAGCGCTGCATTTTCAAGCAGGTTATGTCTGAAAGCTAGCTGAGAAACTTTCAGGCTGCAAATACGTAAAATACATCCTCATTTTACAGCCTCAAAGGGGGAGAAAAAAAGCACTGCCCAGATTTCACTCCTTGAAGTGGACAGCTTCTCTCGGCTTTAATGAGCTGTGAAAATATCAAGGGGATAACTTACACCTAAGTAAGAAAAACAGTTCTATCAGCATTGAACAGCATTGCATCACACACTTCTATTTTAGTTTTTTGGTGGGTACGACTGTGTCTAATTTTTAATTCTCTTAAAAAACACAGATTCTTCAGGAGTCATTGCTGGGGGTGACCCTTTAAAAACCTAGAATGGAAAAATGTGCAGGGAAAGTGGAAGAATCAGCTCATTTCCTACAAAAATGACATTTGAGTGTGCCCTTTCTTTTGAACCTATTTACTATTACAAGGTATTCTGGAAGAAGAGATGGAAAATTCAAACAACAATTATGTTCCTAGAAATTTAATGAAAAAAAAATTCACTAACCCAAATATAAATTGGTACCTTATTTTATAATCTATTGAATTGTCTTTCTTAATCAAGTGTTCTATCTATAGAAAACAGAGCTTTTAAGAGTCTTTTATATAAGAGACAGTACTTTGAAATTTTACTCAATTATTTTCCTAAATAATTCTCGATATTTGTAGGTATTTAAATTGATTTAACTTACTGATATTTATGTTTACAGGTGAGTGGCTATTAATATCATTTGTCAGGTTTCAACAATAAGTTTTCTTCTTGTTGATATTAAATTCTTGTTTCCTAACACAATGATTATTTTTTCTGTATCTTATATATCATAACAATATTATTAGCATATCTAAAAAAATAGTAAAACTCTTCTGTTGTGATATTCTGAAAATTTTATTGACTATTAAACCATTTTTAAACATTCACTTCAAAAAAGCATAGAGTATATCCCAGAATACTCGTAAACTGATATAACACTGACGAGATATTTCCTTCTCTATCGATATTGTACACTTTTTCAGCTCTAAGCACCTAATTTTATCACTGAAACGTTTTAAGATTCCAAATTTTTCATCGAAACCCAAAGCTATTTTGCAGAAGGTAATTAAGTGCTTTTTCTTCAGATTTGATAAAATCAATATATTTGATAGTATTTTCTGTGTTTTTCTTGAGTGGCTGATAAATGAAAAATACTCGATCCGCCAAGGGTACCTGTATTCTAAATCCTATATTGATGTTCCCTTCTCATTTCCTTTGATTTGAGGTTAATGTCATGAAGATGGTGTTAGTGGTAGAGATTCCATGATAATCTTTTGATTTAATCTCATCATGCTTTCTCATAAGTTGCCGTGTGTTAGTATTCATCTGTTCCACTGAGATATTTCAGAGTACTAAGCTCATTTTTTATCTTGTTATCTTATGTGTTTAATGATTAATTAAGAGATTTACCAGTATCTGTTATAGAATCGTAGAAACATGGAATCATTAATGTTGGAAAATACCTCTAAGTTTATCTAGTCCAACTGTCAACCCAACAGTACCATGACCACTAAACCATGTCCCCAAGTGCCACATTTACATGTTTTTTGAACACCTCAGGGGATGGTGATTCCACCACTTCCCTGGGCAGATTCAGTTTCCAAGGACATGTGATCTTCGAGGCGTATCAGTTCTCAGTTGTTCTTTTCTGGTCTTTATCAAATCCCTGTTTATATCATCCCTGCTGCTATATTATCTGATGGCCTCCTTTTTTTTTGCGTCAAGGTCAGAACTAATATTCACATGATTTTAAGATCTGCAAGCCTGTTTTATTAATATTACCTTGTATCCCTGCATTTATTTGGATTCCTCTCAAACACTGTATTTTATGAGCAACTCATCTATTTTTTTCCATTCTTTATTGTGACAAGGTGGAGTTTTTCACTGCTTTGCAGAGATTTACAGCTTTACAGTCAACTTCCCTTATTAGTCTTCTGAGAGACAAAGGTGGCCAATGGCCATCAGCTGGCATCATATTTTTTTAAAGCATCTTCTGAACTTACCATTTTGAATATGTAAAGCATATCTATAAAATCTACATAGCTGGTATACAAAATAAGTCACTAGGAGTAATGCAAGCTAAAGATATTCCTTAAATATGAAACGGTTGAGAGGTAGAAGCTATTAGATTAGTGTAATTATTGTCCATAGTTTTTACTTTGCATTAGTACTTGATTGAAACCCAGTTAGACTGCAGGAAGGAATAATATATGACTAAATTTTGTTCTCCAACAAATCCCAGTAAAAAAAGAGATTTTCCAACAGAGCCAGATAATGGCTAAGAAAGAAAATATGACAGGTCAAGTTCTGGCTGTTCTCAGTATTCTTCATCTCTTGTTTTATTTCCTCTAAAGTTTACCACTTCTTTGATTTATAAAATATGCATGGAAGTAGTGTTGAGATTTTCATGATAATCCAAGAATAGAAATGAGGCAGGACCTGTGGGAAAGAAATTTTTAATTTATTAGGTAACTCCTAGAACTAGGGAAATGGCAAGCATGGAAGTCTTTTTTTTCCCAGGATATTATCTCTCCCGACATACCTTTCCTCCTTTATGTAACAGCTGCACAATTTAAAATCACCCATTATTTGCCTGGGCATTTTTATGTAATAGCAGATTGCTAATGGAAATAGTTACGGATCTATACTGGATTTTACTCATCTGCTGGGCCTTTGTTGTCAGCCTTTTTCATTTACTTATTATTTGTTTCTGTGACAATTTCAGCCAGCCTGTCCATTTTTAATCTTTGAAAACTTAAAAGGAAAAAAAATCTCAGAAAGATAATTTTATCACAAAATGAATTGCTACTGTGAGCTCCTTCTTCATGTCTTAAGAGGCTGCTGTGGGGGCTTCCTGAGCTGGGTCAGGGGAAGGAAGAGAACTAGCTAGAAAAGATACAGAAGGTTGGTTCAGCTGCCTCAACTTTCAGTTGGAATTTCAAAGGCCCTCAGGTTTCTCAGATAGGTGCCACCTGACACCTCGATAAGCTGAGGTATCCCCTAGGTTCAGCCAGTTCAATAAGGATGTCTGGAGTATCCTAGGGCATTTCAGATGACCCTCACCTGGAATCTCAAATGAATCCAGCATTTCCAGTTGATTTGGTGAGTTGTGTAGTACAGCTATAATGTGAAGTGAGACAATGAAAGGAAATAATTGCCTCACTTTCCCATGAACTGGGGCAAGTCTTGTAATTGTCATAAGCTAATAGTGTCTCAGGGCTATGTTTTCATAGATTCCAGTGGTCTGTGTTCTAATTCATGGGGTATCTCCTCTATTCCAGAAAATAATTATTTAGGAAAAAAAAAAGTTTTCAGGCAATATAGCAGTTTGATGACACCTGAGAATTTGTTTCAGAGGTATTTAAGATTCCTGTTTTTATAGCTGCTTCATGCCCTTGGGCATATCAAAACAGTTAGGGACATGCAAAGTATCTGGCCATTACAGTTCAAACATGTTGATTTTAGCCCTGCTTATTTTAACCTTAGGAAGTTCTACTACTGCAGTACTAACTGTTGTTGAAAAAGGCACTATTATCTTATTCTAGACTAATTTTTTTTTAAAAAAAGTGATTCACTGAACAAATTATTCATACTTGGCTGAAGAAACAACATGTTATTGTACCAAGACACAGGAAAATATATAACTGTATTTATTCTTTAGCTTTGGATGCAGTGGTTTGGTGTTTTTTTAAAAAAATCAAATACTAATGTGTACTTTGGCACAACATCTTTAGCATTTGTGCCTCCCTCTGATAAGAGGTCATGCAAGATCTTTCATCCAGCCTCTGTGCCGACAAGGACACTGCTTCACTGGAATGCCAGACAATGTAGTAGCTCTTCTGTAGTAGCAAGGAAAAATATACTTATCCTTACAGTAAGGATAAGTAACCTTCATTTTTTATCCTCTTTACTTTTTCAGTACCCAATTCTGCTCTCGTTGAGGCGAACTAGAGCTTTTGCAGGAAGTCTGCTTTTGTTCCATAGAAACTTACGGGAAGGAAACGGTCTTTCAGGAAGAGTTCACTCCTGTGCCTTTATGCATTTTCTATAGCAAGGTTCACAACAACAGCAATTCCACTACATTTACCTGCAACTCAGAAATAACCTTAAACTCTTACTGCTGTCAGCCATGTGTGTATAACTACCTTAAAATCCAGACAGACATTGAAGATCCTTGTACAGCCTTAGAAAACTAACTTTATGTGCCTTTATAAGACATAAAAATTCTTCTATTCATGTCTTCTTGCATCCATTGTCACTCTCTTGATGAGACATGTGGTGCTGAGGTGCTGCACATCAGCTGCCTCTTCTGTTTTGCTCTCGTAAAGTGAAACTGGACGGTTTGTATCATTGTCTGTGTGTTAATATGAGAAAAAATTAGATTACAAGTTGCACTTTGAAGCAAAAAGAAGATAAAGTGATGACAGATTTTACAGTCTACAAGGGCTACTGAGTCATGGAGGGATTACTCAAAACTCAGAAGAAATCTTTACAGTCACTTTTCTTTGTTTCACTTTGTGAGGACAGCAGAGAGAAGTTGTGGTTCTTGACATGATTTGCTGGCTGGGCCAGAAATAAAGAACCATGTAGGCACTCCCTCACCCCTCTCCCCACCCCTGTCCTTATAATGATGGGTAGGAAGAAAATTCAACTAAAAAGGCTCAAGGATTGAGATTAGGACAGGGAGGGCTTGTTCACCACTTATAGTCATGGGCAAAAAAACAGAGTAGACTTGGAGAGAAAACAAATTTAATTTACCACCACCACTTATCAACTAAAACAGAGTAGGACAGTGAGAGAAAAAAAGTACATAAATACAACCTGATCTTAAATATACTTCCATTCCCACCTTTCCTTTTTTTCCCTTCCTCTTTCCCCATTGGCTCAAGGCAGGGTGAGGATGGGGGCTGCGGTCCCCCTGGCCATTACTCGTTGTCCATGGCAGTCCTTCCTTCCTGGAGAAGAGGGCTCCTCACAGTCCTCCCCTGCTGCCACGTGGTGTCCATCTCATGGGAGGCAACTCTCTCCCTCCATGTGAGTTCTTCCCACCAGTGTGGAACTGACCTTTGTGTCACAGGTCACTTTGGGTGCATTCTCTGCTCTCATGTGGCCTCTCTCTTCCCTGGCATGCGGTCCCCCATGTGCTGCTGCATCCTGGACGTTCCGTCGCCACCGATCTCATCATCTGGCAGGCAATCGTTGCCTTGCCGTCTCACTCACCACCGGACACCGGGGAAATGCTTTGCTCTCGTACCTTTCTCTCCTGCTTTCCTCACCAGCTGTCTTCCTTTGCTTTCCTCTCATGTCCCCCTTTTCCAAACAGGAAAACTCCCCAACACAAAAGACAGCATACAAAGGCACAGACGAAGAGGGAGAGAAAAAGAGAGCCTGGCCCAGCAGGTTTCCCCTCTTAAATACACTGATCAAAGAGGTGCTGACTGGCCTGGCCTTGGCCACAAGCGAGTCCAACTTTTACCTGGGCTGGGAAAGGCTCTTGAAGTTTTTCAAGAAGCCACTCTCACAGCCCTCCCCTGCTACGAAAAACCCCATCTAACTCAAATCCATGAGAATTCTGCATCTCTTCTTGCTTATCAAGTATTTGAAAACTTGAACTCTGCATGAAATTTAATACAAGAAGTCAACTTAGAGTAGTTTATTTTTTCTGAAGAATTTGAGGACTTGCTTATGAACATTCCAGCTGTGGTGTAGATAGCACATATATTTAAGACATATTCTAGTAAGCAGTGACTGTTGGAATTGTGCTTGCATTCTGAATATTGCCAGACTTCTGTACTAAAGACACAAAGAATGAAAGAAGCCTAGTCACCACTTAGTGGATTTTTTTCCTATTCATGCTTGTGGGAAGCAAGCCAGTCACTTAGTATGGTGGACTCTGACTCACTGACATTTTTGCCCTAGTCATCGGGTTTTGCATAGAAAGTTTGAGTGGTTTTTTCTTTTTTTTTTTCTGGTATAGATATTTATTCTAAGTCTTTCAGATTTAAGAGCTCTGTAGCATGGCTGTGAGATGATGAACACATAAAACAATTCTAATGGGGTTTACAAACGCAAGCACTAAATGTAATTACTTGTCTTTAGTGGTAACATTACTAATAACTAATAGTGAAATGAGTTAGCAACTTGATCTATTGGATGCACTAATTAGCCAGCTAGATTTGGACAAAAGTAGTATAAAAGAGTGTGGTATCAGCCTGTTTCTCCTAAAAGATAGGGGAAACCCCACTACTGACTGATTCACTATTAATCTCTCTGATACATGAATTACTACATTTTCCAATAATAAATGTCACGTCTAATGTTTAGAAAAAGCAGAGTAACAAGTTACAGCAGCAATCCAAACTGCTTTTCTCTTTGTTAAATCTGAAATTTATATCAGTTATCACTACCCTGGTGATAAGTAGCCTTGTCAGAATTAGCAGAGGCTAGCTCTGCGAAATATCCTTAAAATCCCATTACAAAAATAAGTCTCTCCTATTTAAGCAGTATCTTTTTTTCTCTGATTCAGAAAAATGCTTGAAAATCTTCTTCCTTAGCACTGGTTCAGATGGAGTTAAAGGTCTTCTAGTTCATTCAAACATCTGATGCTACAAATACTCATGTTTGGTAGGATTCCAGTTTTTCTGTGTCCATTGGCTTCTTTCTATAAAAAAAATATGAGGAGTTTATATAAGGGGAGCTTTTCTCCATCTTAGTGCTTGCTCAGAGTTAGGACTACATCTACAAAAACTGCTGAAGGAGGAAGAAAACTGAGGTTGTATAAAAGTGGTATAGCTATACTGAGTCAGACAAAAAAAACCCCCCACAAAACAACAACAAACCACAAAACAAAAAAACCCCACAAACATTTAGACCAGCATCCTCCCTCTGACACTGCTCAACAGCACATGACACATTTGACAGTGTTGGCATCATTATACATTGAGGTCCTCAATGCTTCATTAAGCCTTCATTAAGTTAGCAGAGAAGCCCTTCCCGTGGCCAGCAAAGGGAATGGAGTAAATGTGAACTCCAGCTGAAATAGATTCTCTATCCTTGGAGACACCCACAATTTGACTGAGCAAGGCCTGAGTAACCTGATCTAACAGGGCCTGCTCTGAGCAGAGAGTTGGACTAGGTGGCCTCTGCATCTCTCTTCCAACCTACATGATGCTTTGTTGTATTTAGCATCCACGAATGCACTGCTAATCCTTTGGTAGGTGAAAAAAAAATCCTTCGGTAGGTGAAAAACAAATCCTTCTCATGCTTAGCTGGGATTTTTCAGTTATGCAATGAGAACATCAAAGCACACATCTGGTAGCTTTCTGAAGACACACAGGGTATAGCAAGATGCTTACATACAAGCTAGATGTCCAACCTCCCACTACACTCAGTGGAAATCAATATTGTTGATAGTTGCGCTAAATTCTAAGGATTTAGGTTGCCCACGTTCTCCACAAGCTTGTGACTAATTTGTTGCATTTAAATTACAGCTTAGGTCACCCCTGCCAATATGGTGCGCTACAACTTGTGCAGTTTATGTGGGTCACATGTTTTATGCAGAACTGGGAATTTAGTGCTAGTCTAATTAAAGTCTTGACAGTCTAATCAAAGAATTATTATTAGTCCGGGCACAGTGATACTAACAATTGTAATTCAAATTATCTGAACATTATGGCTTATGTCAATAATGATATAGAGAAAACAAAACCACCTAAACTTTATCGTAATTGTCCCTTTCTCTGGTATTATATGCGTACTCTTCTGCCGTTACTCTGGTGACACAGATATCATGTCCTAAGGTTGATGGCTTCTGTCTAGGGGGATGGTGTCATGAAGAGTCATCCATGGAAGAGGTATGATATTGGGGGTTTTTTCCTTCTCTTTTCTAGAAATATGATGTTAATATTGATGGTTTCTTCCTCTTTACTCTTGGATCTGTTTACTCTAACTATTATGTACTTGCTAACAAAGTCTACCTCTTATTCATTGATTCACAATTCCATATTACATCCAAATCTACTATATACAGTATGTTTTACATAGATATGTGTTCTTTGCTCTTTTTGTTATCTCTAAGTTTTTTTAGCCACCTCCTAAGGTTGCATTCCTCTGGCAGCCAGTAACTGACCACTGCTGAATTGTTTACAACCCAGGAGCCTCTGTTATCATCGTGGCTGTGCTTTCAATGCTCCAATTACCACCCTATGCCTGTACTTCTCCACACTGAATTTTTATTGTAGCATCTTAGACAGACCACTAGAGAAAGAAAAACTACATGTTGTATCTAGCACTTATAAGAACAGATATCACAGTAAGTCTTACACTATTCAACTCTACAGTTGTCTAACAGTTATTAGACAACTGCTGTTACAGCTAAACAAACTAAACCTAACCTCCAGGCAGGTCAAAACAAGTCCAGATGAATCTTGACATGTCCTGATGCTTGTGTTGTCAACTTAAGAGAGAAGCCTGCTACTCATAATGGTAGCACCATATGTGCTGGGTAGTAAGGCTGAAGAATCTGGAGAGATATTAAGCTCACCCTGCAGCAGATGCCTCCCTTTGAAGATCTCAGTCTCACGTATAGTATCCTCAATGTATTTTGAATCCCAGCAATGAATTCCTTGATCTTCAAGGACAGTGAATTATTAACATTATCTTTACCTAGTTCTGATAGTGCTAAGATCAAATAGTGTTTCTAAAAGTCATCCTGCAAGCACACGCTTGGCAAAACTGGTTTGAAATGCAAATATTATGGTCTTACCTACATATGCTTTACCTCTGTGAGAGCTCATACATCAGGAAAACTGGTTCTTTACCCATTTGGAACTAGCTTTTCTATCATCATAACTCTCATGTTCAAATAAGCCCAACAAATACCATGCTTTCTTCATGACTAAGGCATTTGCCTCAGAGTAGAAACAGTTGAGACCGGCATGTCCTTCCAAGCTGACATTTGTGTGCCGAGTTGAACAACATTCTGTGTTGCTTGTTGACACCTGAGTCGCGGTCATATTGCTGTAGTACTTGCTGACTTGTCATTATACCTGCTGCATATAGGTCCACTTTTGCTGGGATTCTTACACAAGACCCAGGTTTTCATGTCCGGCTGTAGACATCAGAAAATCTTGCTGGAAAACCCTATGTATCCCATTCAGCTTGCAATTCTAGACTTTGTTTCTGTTGAAACTTGGTATGGTATATATTAAAGGCTAGGGAATTTTGTATAATGCATGCCTGGGACTGCCCTTCAGAGCTGGGATGTGGTCAAGGGAAACAGGACCTAAAAAAGCAATCTTAGACCTGTAAGTATAGGGAACTTCTTAGTTCCGGTCAAACTCTCTCAAAGCATCAGCTAACATCTTATGCAATATGGTTTCTCACATCTGCTGGTATCTAAGTTTCCAAAGGTCCTTGCAAATCATTTTTCACCTATTTCTCTTTGTCTAGTGCCTTCTCTTCTTTATGAAACTTAACATTGCCTGCAGATTTTTCAGAGGATCCCATTTTTAGTTCCCACCATCTTGCTTCTTATTGTATTTGTCAGTGCAAACAGCTTAATAGCAATATTGCAAACACATGATTTGGCATTTCTGGAAGCTCTCACTGCAAAGCATTCCAAATGGCAAGACAATAAGCTCACTTAACTGTCTGGAACATGCCATGGTCCCGATCCTCAGTTACTCATAGATGGATACCTGAGATTCTTTTTCTGTTATAGCCAAACTGCAGAACTAGTATTGTGGTCGATGCCCACAAGGTTTTCACATCGAAGATAATATTATTGGCATGTGAACACAGTTCCAGAAGTACAGGAGACTAGTCTCCTATGCCTAGAATTAAACTCTTGAATATCCTTTCCCTCTTTTGCTTTTCCTCCCATGTTCTGTGATGAGCAAAATTAGCTCTTAAGTGGCCTTTTCCTCAACTTTCCAGTCAGAAAGGGCTAATCAAATGTTATAACCTAAAAGAGAAGAAAAAAAAAAAGATACCTCCAACACTCAGATAAAGTACCTTTTGCTACTCTTCTGAAAATATACTCTAATTAAAGATACATCCTGCACACCCTGCAGGTCATCTGCCAGCTTTCTCATCTTGTGCACTTCATTTCTATTTCTGAATTCACATTGGAGCTCTTTGCCTACCCATGCAGGACTCCTGATGCCTTTGTTTGATCTCCTATTTGTTAGGATGGACCTTTCTTGAGCTTGGAGGAGGTGATCTTTGAATATCAACCAGCTGCCACTGCAGCCAAGGCTCTAACTCCTTGGTTTATGAGTATCAAATCTAGGAAAGTACTTTTCCTTGTTGGCTCCTCAAGGCTGAGAGTTGGGATTGTTCAGCATGGAGTAGAGTGGCTCAGGGGAATCCCATCCCTGTGTCTAAATATCTGAAGGGAGGGAATGAAGAAAAGGCAGCTGGTGGTAACCAGTGACAGGACCAGAGGCATTTATCTCAGAATGAGATTAATTGCATCATGAAAGTGCCTGTTTTTCTCCACTCACTACAGAAATATCCAGATATCTAGATCCTGTGCAGACACCTGTAATAGAAAGTAAATTTAGGTGAGCTAAATAAATCTGAGCAACACAGATGACAAGTATTTCAAAATAAACGTCCCTCCTTTCATTTAGCTGATCCCACATAACCCTGCGCTGGATCAAACCTTCACTGAACAACTCAGTATTGAGCACTTCTGTACATTCTCAGCAGTGTTTGGGACACTCAAGTCCAGCACTCTGGGGTTTTTTGCCTCAAAACTGACATAAATGCTGAAATGCCATGCCTGAAGCTACATACATGCACCACACAACAGAAGCTAGCTTCAGTGGAAATTGTCACTGAAGATTATTTCTCAAATTCATTTTTAACTTTCTGCCACCACAGTCCAAGCTCAGCTCAGATGTGGATGGATGCTTCCACTCAGATTTAGCAAACTAGGCTTTTTTTTTTTTTCCCAGAAAGCAACATGCTTTTGAAAACTAGAATATGGAAAAGACTTGAGCAATTTTAATTAGAGTTGTGACTGCTTACGTATTACTAGTTTCTAAGATGTGTCTGGATAAAATTTAGGCAACTGTCTCTAGTTGAAACAATACAGTGTATTCTGACATCAGAATGTGTTGCTTGACTGTTAGCCTCCTAGACCAGTGAAAAAGAACATTTTTCTCCATGTTTAACCAGTTACCTTCTGAGGTAAACAGTCATACTGAGATGATTTTAACTGCTGCCTAAGCTCACGTGTCTAGCTAATAGGTAAAAACTATGCGTGTCAGAAATCCTCTAAAAGTCGTTTGGAAGGCTTTGCAAGATACAGAACGCTTACTCAACAGGAAACTCGAGGCATGGGGCCTTAGACAGAATTTAGGCTGAGTTAGCATTGCAGCTGGCTAGGTTTGGTTGATGATATGGTGGCTAATGGCACGGTAATGCTCTATTTTTGTTTATATTGTGACTTAGGTTCAAAGAAGACTAAGCCAGCAGTACAAGGAGCTGCTGTAACAGCGCAACGCTGTGTGGTTTTTAATGCAGTTGTACTACAAACGCAGAATAAAAGGATAGTTCCTAATCCAAGAGGTTTATAATTTATGCAGGGCTTTATTTTAAATAGAAGAAAATCAATCTAGGCATAAAGCCTGCTCAAGAGATGTATATATGGGAAATATACATAATGATGAACAGACTGAAAGTTATTTAGAACAAAATCATTATCAGTGCTGTGCAGGACAGTGCGTCACAGGACATCTAATTTGAATGATCAGCATAATTTTTGATACTGGAAAGAGCATTTTAATTTTATGGCTTTTTCAAATAGATTTTTATATTACCATTGTAAGTGTTAGGAGAAATGCCAACACATTAGACTTACTGACCTAGCAGTAACTTACTGTGAATATATACTCAGTTTCCCTCTGTTCCTTTAGGAGAGAGACCATGCATTGCAGTTAATATTTTAAAGCAATATTGGCACTACAAGAGCTTGGAGTAAATCGTGTATCTATTACTTGGTCTTTCCTCTTTTAGTGGTATAACAAAATGATTTTCAGACAACATTCTGGCCTTAACTGTTTAGATTTTTTGTGTACAACCAATTTAAAAACAAAGTAGTTGTCAGATTAATGGCTGAAAAAATGTTTGAATAATCTTTTTCCTAAGGAATATATGCTAAAACTGCTTTCTACTTCATCATATGTTATTGATAGTATAAAAAAGACAGGGATTACCAAAATATAGAGTGGAAGTGGCTTGTCCAAATAGTGCTTTGTAACAGCAATGGACTTCTTCTTGCAGCATCCATCCAGGTGCACTTCCAGTGCACAAAGCATCCTGCAGTGTATTTTCTACCATTTCCTCCTTTTTTTCCAAACAGAGCTCAAGGATCTGAGGTTTTTTTGGTAGTTCTTTGTTTTCTGGCTAGAGGTATTTTCTCACGTATTTCCCACATTCCTTCACAGTTTGGTATATATTTATATTCTTTATTCTGTATTTCTGCTTTACTGTCATCAGTTCTATTGACTTTGCCTGGCTTCTGCACATTCCATTCAACCCTGTTTGCTAAATGGAAACTTCAAAGCCATATGGGCATTTTTTTGTTTGTTAACTATTGTTTGTTTCCATAACAGCACATGTCCGCTACTGTCAAGACCAGTTTTTTAACATCAGATCTATATCTGATGAAACACTGAAAAACTATACCACATAAATTTAAAAAAATTGTAATTGCTTCTCGTTTTTTTTGTTTGGTATTTTTTTAGGTAGTGTCCACCACTGGTGTTTGTTACACACAAATATTTAAATGATTATATTTTATTACAAGGCATTTTCAAAAAAAAAATAGTTATAAACTCAGAGATTTTAAAGAGAGAAGCTAGATTTAATTCAAACTGGCACATCCTCAGGCATTTACTCCTGTGGTTCTGCTTTATGTTGCCTTCTCTCAAAGCACACATGCACAGAAGTGGGACACAGCAGATCCTTCTTACTCACTGTTAGAGCCTCCTCTGCCACCTGCCATCAGCCTTTGTATTCACTCTTTATAGCAACAGCCAGTTTGTGTCACATCATGTGGAAACATGTCTTTTCAAGACATGAGTCTCGAGTCTACCTATTACGTAAGTTCTCTCAAAAACCTTAAAAATTCTCTGAGAGACAAGCACTTGTTGCCTCAGCCTTTATTTAGGGACTCTATCATTTCCCCTGGGTTCATAGCTTACTCCACAGAATGGGCTAAGCAATCATCTCACAGTGGTTTGTTTCTTTGTCTTTTTTTTTTTTTTTTGGCAAAACCACCAAGCTATACTGAAAAGACTGTGCTGCTGCTAATGTCAATGTAGACTGCTGGAAACTGTGTGACGATTCTTCACTTCTATGGTCTCCTGCTTTAAGCACGTTTGTGGCCAGCAAAGGTCATCAGTGTAAGGGAAACAACAGAAATCTGTAGGGAACTGACCATGCTACTGATTTAGACTAAGTACAGCTACACACAGCCCTGACGAGCTTGTCAGAATATACCTGAACTAGTTTAAAACTGTCTCTGTGACTAACAGGAAATAGCTGTGGCAGCAGAGACTGCAAAATCCATCCCAGACCAAGGCAAACATTCGAGATCTTTCCCACCCTGAGCTCTGTGTTGCAGTAATGTCATTTAAAGCTGGTTCAGATATATCTCTGCATGGCATTTGGACATATCCAAGGACCAGATTTGCAAGACTATACACATCTATATACACATGGAACAATGATGCTGACAATGTAATTGAAAAACTATATTCAGCTATGAAATATTAAAAAGTGGCCCAGTGCTCCTGTTAATTGTGGCTCTAGCATTGCCTATGTTGCCTAAAAACCTGTTACTTTTTAAGAAATTAATTCTCAGTGCTTTCTTTAAGCCAACTTCCTGCTTAAAGCAGCTACCTAAACCTAAATATACAGATAAGGCATTTTGTGCAGTTTACACAGCGAAGAACATGGAATTAAATCTAAATAGTTTGTAAACAGTTTGAAAATTATGAGTCAAGCAAATACACACAAATCCACAGCCTGGTTTCAGGCTATTCCATGAGTAAACTAGCTACATTAATTTCATTAGATTTACATTTGGAAAAATCCATTTATTTCCCACTGACATTATCTGTAATAGAGGCATGAAAATGAATCCTTAAGAAGCAAAACGAAGCTACAAAACCTGAATCTTTTTTTCTTCTATTTTTGGATAGAAATCCATGGCTTTTGTTCTAATATCTTTATATGGCACAGCAAGCGAAATAGGGCAGTAAGCATAATATTTACCAAAAAATAGTACAAAATTGTAGAATAATATAAATATGCAGTACTGGTTTTATGTACATTTATTACATCAAAATTAACATAGTCCTGAAATCTACCTATTACGTAAGTTCTCTCAAAAACCTTAAAAATTTCAATAGGATTATACAGGTGAAGAAGTGTAAAGCTCAGTGTACTGTTTTCTTAACTGCTGGCTGTTGACTGGATAATGAGGGAAAAACAAGTTTAAATTGCTAAGTCTTGTACTGCTTGCCTTTGTGCAATTATGTTCAGACTTGTCTGAATTCAGATCACAGTGTTCAAGTCAACTTTTTTGCAGAACTGAGCTTGCAACAGCTATTACTACTAAGTAGATTCTTTTCTTGGCTTCTTCTCATGGTGGAGCAAAGTTTAAACTGTTGCAAACTTGCTGACTACAGCAATTAAGTTTCTTCTTTCCTAAAATCTGGAGCAGTGCTTTCTTTTAAATGTCATTTTGACACTATTTTGTTTATGTGTTATTTAGAACACTTTGCTTCCTTAAATATCTTTTACAATTAACAACTTAATGCAGGATCCAGAAAACATTCCTAACCATTACTGTCAACTGCTGACCCTAAGGTTTAACAAGGTTAAACTGAAAAAGTAAATCTTAAAACTAATATTGAAGTGTTTTAATCAATATAATTTGTTCTTTTAAATATTAAAGATATCACCCACCTAAAATTTTTCCCTAAGTATGAAACTCTTTCACCACACACATCTTCACTATCTTCACTGAACCTACCCCTGTATCTACTGATACTTTTTCCATGCTCTACAGAGTGTTTTATAATTCCTCTATTAAAGACATTCTGGTTCTTGCCTACTGTCCTTTCTTCCCCTAAAAGAAATTATTTGCACAAGTTCAAAACTGGAAGTTGTATCTTAATAAATGCTTACTCAGTTGTATTCTGGCATTTACAGATGTAAGTGCTATTTGGCAGCTATTACCTAGTGCTTGAGTTGGAGTTTCTAGGATAGTGCATTCCACAGAGCTGAGATACAAAAAAACCCCAAACCACATGGAGGTCAGGTGACATCTCCAAAATTTCAGATCATCCCTCCGTTTCTGATTCGTACACGACTTTCTGGGAAATGTCTTTCTGGCCTAAGACCACAGAATTCTAGAATGGTTTGGGTTAAAGATCATCTAGTTTCATCCCCGCTGTCATTAACAGGGACACCTTCCATTAGACCAGGTTGCTCAAAGACCCATTGAATGTGGCCTTGATGATGTCTCAGGGAACACTGTAGAAACAGTTTACTTTGCAGAAATTTGTTTCTAAAAATATATAAGATGCCAAAAGTTAAATCTACTACATGAGTGGTCCAAATTCCATTTCTCATGAAATCTGATAATATAATTAAGAGATTTTCCTTCTCTTTGGTAACAGAAGCACAGTGCAGTACTCTGTATGAACTTCTTAAAACTCAAAATGACCTTTACTAATAAGCGTTCCTTTTAAGACAGAATAATTAAACATAGAAACTTTCATTATGTATAGAGGTAAAGAGGAAAAAGGGAGGAAATCCTGTTAGGAAAATAATAACATTAATCCACTTCTAATCTGTACTCCTCTGCCAACTTTTTTTTCTAACTGCTAGGGCTTTTGATGTTCAACAGAGTTCTTGTATGAAGAACACAACAAACGCAATGGACAATAAAGCAGGCCCGCACTTTTCAAACTTGTTTTGCTTGGGTAGCATTAGCAACCGCTGCTTTAGCCAGATCCGGGCTGCAAGCGAGGTGCTGGGCGCACACAGAAAGCCTCACGCTTCCACCTCCTCCTCCTCCCTCATAATCCTGTATCTCTTCTCTCCCACCCCCATCTAGAAACAAAACTCTGAGCTCGCTCTCCACTTCGCTGCCCTCCTACGTGTGCATGCTGGGACTTTACTCCCTCGAGTCCAAACCCAGCTTATCAGTAATGACTGCCTGCAAGAAAACACTTACCCTGCTGCGCAGGACAGCCTCTGTAATTGCAAGCAGCTTGGATAAAGACGATCATCTGGGCTGCAGGATAAATTTCTGTATGCAAGCCATCAGTGACAGCAAGAAGCTGCTTTTGTGAGAGCATTTACCTTGCAGATCAGTTACGCGCTGTTACGCGTACAGATGCTTTTTTCTGCTGTGCCTATGAGCTGTGTCTTTGGCTACTTCAAAATTGTTTTGCACCACAGCTACATCTCCGGCAGTTTGGGAACCTCGGAATGAGTCATCCTCATCTAATATGCCAATATGGGTGAGGATGTTTTTTGGCGTTTTTACCCCAGTAGGCCATAAACATATAAACATTTACAGTTTTAAGCGGAAGAGACCAGAAGAAAGTCACAACTGTTTATTGTCATAGAATGATAGAATCATAGAATTGTCAGGGTTGGAAGGGGCCTTAAAGATCATCTAGTTCCAACCCTCCTGCCATGGGCAGGGACATCCCC
>NW_009725927.1:0-396 GCF_000703405.1 Apaloderma vittatum | reverse complement strand
CGGTCGGCTCAGAGCCCCATCCAGCCTGGCCCTAAAATCTTCCAGGGATGGGGCTTCCACCACCTCTCTGGGGAACCTGTGCCAGGGTCTCACCACCCTCATGGTCAGAGTGGTGCTTTGCCTTCAAGGGGAGCAGGGGGCAAGCGGGCTCAGGGCTCCTGAGCAGTTTAGGTGGATGCCTATTCACAGCCATTCTCCAGGTCCTCATGTCTTCTCCCCTATATCCCGGTTCTCACTTCACGGCCATATGCATCTAAGCAAGGCATGGGCGTGGGACACAACTGCCCCACAGCACGGCAGAGAAAAGAGCAGGGAAAGGGCCGAGGCGCAGACATCAGGCCATGAGCTGTCCCAGCACAGGCCACCTGGGAGGAGGCCGAGTGCCTCAGCTCCGCG
>NW_009725926.1:0-21845 GCF_000703405.1 Apaloderma vittatum | reverse complement strand
CGGGGAGGGAAAATAAAAACAAAGACACACGCAGTTGTGGTAGAGGCCAAGCTAACACTCAACCCCTGTTAAAAAAATGTTAAGGAAACGTAACTTTGCCTGAAGTGACAGGATTTGTCCAGAAAAGTCTGCACAAATGGAGCTGTTAGTTCAGATTTGACCAAAAAAATCTGCCCAAATGGAGCTGTTAGTTCAGATTTGACCAGAAAAATCTGCACAAATGGAGATATTAGTTGAGATTAGCCCAGAAAGGTCTGCACAAATGGTGCCATTAGTTCAGATTTGTCAAGAAAAGTCTGGACAAATGGTGCCCTTGATTTAGATTAGCCCAGAAAAGTCTGCACAAATGGTGCCATTAGTTCAGATTTGCCCAGAAAACTCTGCACAAATGGAGCTATTAGTTCAGATTTGTCCAGAAAATCTGCACAAATGGTGCCCTTGATTTAGGTTTGTCCAGAAAAGTCTGCCCAAATGGAGCTATTAGTTAAGATTTGTCCAGAAAATCTGCACAAATGGTGCCCTTGATTTAGGTTTGTCCAGAAAAGTCTGCCCAAATGGAGCTATTAGTTAAGATTTGTCCAGAAAATCTGCACAAATGGTGCCCTTGATTTAGGTTTGTCCAGAAAAGTCTGCCCAAATGGAGCTATTAGTTAAGATTTGTCCAGAAAATCTGCACAAATGGTGCCCTTGATTTAGGTTTGTCCAGAAAAGTCTGCCCAAATGGAGCTATTAGTTAAGATTTGTCCAGAAAATCTGCACAAATGGTGCCCTTGATTTAGGTTTGTCCAGAAAAGTCTGCCCAAATGGAGCTCTTGGTTCAGATTAGCCCAGAAAAGCCTGTACAAATGGAGCTGTTAGTTCAGATTTGTCCAGAAAAGTCTAGACAAACAGTGCCGTTAGTTCAGATTTGTCCAGAAAAGTCTACAGAAATGGAGCTGTTAGTTCAAATTTGTCCAGAAAAGTCTGCACAAACGGTGCCAGAGACCTTCTCAACAGGCACCATGTCTGATGTTACACTGCTGGTGTGATGATAAACATGTGATTAAGCCAGCATGCTGCTGGAGGGAGGGATGCTGGCATCAAAACCAAACCACAACAGGATATCAGATGGGTTATTAGGATAAAATTCTTTACTTAAGTAGTGGTGAAGCATTGGAACAGGCTGCCCAGGGACACAGTGGAGTCACCATCCCAGGAGGTGTTCAAAATACATGTAGTTGTGGTACATCAGGACATGCTTTAGTCGTCATGGTGGATTTGGGTTGACAGTTGGGTCTCGGAGGTTTTTTCCAACCGGAATGATTCTGTGATTCTAGGTAGGAGGCAAATGGCCAAATGGTGTATCTCGGGTGAGAACTGGTGATCGCGTGCTGCGGGGGTGTTCCGAGCAGCTCCTGTAACAAACTGCCAGTCTGGACAAACAAATGTCATGGGTAAACCAACAACTCCTTAAATCCCAGGGCGGACAACAATAAAAGATACCAGATCAGCTTTTTCTTAAAGAAGGTCTCCAGGGCCACAGGTTGCGCCCCGGCCAACACACCGCCTGCATACATGGACTTGGCAGCCATAGGCTTACCTGATGTTACAGGGCACCTCAGAAACCTTCTGAGGCAACTAATTTCACTAAAATTTCCCTTGCTCAGGGATATACAATACAATTAACACCCTTTTCTGTTATCCCACCATGCATTATTATGAAAAACCACAGAGGTATTACCATTTATGCTAGATAGCACTCTGCCTAAACTATAAGTTTGAACTTGTCTCATGGCGTACTACCATACACTGTGGTGGAAAATATTCCAGCCAAAACAAAAAATCTGATAACAAAGAGACAGCAAAGCAACAGTCTGAACTCTTACAGACTGGCAGCACATATATAAGTCAATTGCTCTGTGGTTTGTGCAATTATGAGTCTGATACATTAATTATATGTAGGTTGTATGGTGCACAACTCTTGTCAACCAGTAAAATAAAACCAGGTAAGTGTGGCTGGAAAAATTACAGAAAGATAAAGTTATTTTTAAAAACTGATAAAACTGAAGACCTTTCTGATATTTCCCTCGTACAATGTCATAGTTTCAGTAGTAAAATGTAGAAGCAATAATGTTCTCTGTGGCAGATTGCAAATTGATTCACAGCTTGCTGACATTTATGACAGGTAGGACAGCTTGCTCTTTTCTAATTATCCTTGGATGTCTCCCTCTTATTGTAACACACTTTCCAGAAATGTGAACTGACATTCATCAATCATGCTGGTCAGTCACAGAGGAATACGACAATAAAGGAGAGTTGGTGCATTAACTCGAGCTACATTACAAGAAGAATGCTTCCATTAATACCTAGGCAGGAATGAGTATAACGAGGACTCAGAAATACCGTCTCCAGAACTACAGTGCAATACTTCTCTGAGCGTGGTTTGTTTGGGCAAGAGGAGAAAGACCTAGCTGGGAGATGAGAGGTCATAACTGCTGTAAGCACACTAACGATACCAAAAAATTGCTTGAGGAGATGTAGTCTTAGACACTTCAGTATGTCGTTGGAGGGGACTCAATTTTTAGTTATGAAGAAGTGACAATAAAGGTGCTACAGGGAAAGACCCATCTGCAGTGAGATGACGTTTGCTCCAAAATGCGTCCCGATGTTTTGTGGGCTATTGCGTAATATTTGAAGCACTCCACCTCCCACTACTCTGCACTGCTAAGTATCTCCTCTGCTGTCATCCGTCTCATCTGGAATTGCTTGAACTCTTCTGGAAATCGGTGCATCTACGGCTCTGAAGAGGCAGAGAACTGACTTGGGTAGCCCCCACCCAGTGGCAATTAGAAGCTATTGCAATACCGTGACATTTTTATCTGAGTATCTTTTCCATTTTTTAATATGAAAAAAACGGATAGTTATTTACTCCGTTCTTAATACTTTGCTCAGTGGTTTTTGGTGGTTTCGAATGGTGTTGCCTGTGTATTTTAAACCCATGATACAAATTCTAAAGGAAGCAAAACTTCGTGGCATCCAAGGAACAGCATGTAATGCAGGTGTGTGTACGGTCATGTTAATTCAGGATACTTTTTAATAGCTTGTCTGTGTTGTTCAGCAATCTCGAATGAGCCTGTAATTAAAAAAACACCCCTAAGAGTTGGTGTCTTGACTGAAAAGTAGATTTTAGGCAGTTCAGATTGTCCTCAATTAGACTAGTAAATACTATAAAAATATTCATGAACATTTCTCATTTTTGGCTTCTTCCATTCCTACCACTTTCTTCACCACTCAGGAGCTCTTCTACTGCTTCTCCTTATTTTTTTTTTTCCACAACATCAAAATGCCATCTCTGTAGGTCCTACCACCCTGTCCATCATTGAAAGTCTTCAAAAGTGTATTTTTTGATCAAACGCAACTCAATGGGTGGTATGCAGATGAAGAAATGTGAAAATGTGTCCTGATTTTCTGAGGGCATCTGCCAGAACCCTGCTGACACATCAGCCGTCTGAAAGTATCTCAGAATGCTGTTATCTCTGAGTCTTTCCCTTTCTCAGCAGTGGACACATTTCCTTTTTAGATGAGTTTAATTCCTTGTATGGGACACATGCTTTTCTGCAATGACATCACAAGCACACAAAAGTTCATCAGGTACACAAAAGCCTCTGAGAAAAATAATCCATGTGGATACCAGCTGCAGCACATTATCTAACTCAGATTCAGACAGGAAAGATTTATTATGCAGAAGAACCATTTCTTTTGATTCTGTTTTATGGACATCAGAAGTATTTTCACTCAGTGCATACCTACTTTATGCATAGCGAACATAAACAACTATGCTATGCCAGTTTCTCTTTTCCATGATACACAGGGGGTTTTTTGCAGATAGTCAACTTGGCCCTTCACTCCAAAGCACAGTATGATAAAAGTAACTAATATATATGTAGTTAAATAACCAGACAAAATGCTATTTCCATCAGAGTGGGGATTGAAACTGTGTGACAGAAAACACAGGAACTTCACAATGATCCCAGACAAACATCTGAAAGCCAGGAATTACAAAATTGAAGACAGACATGAAATTAAACAGAATTTTGAATGTCTGTAAATATCAGGGTCTCATAAATCAGCTCAACTCTACTCTATTATTACACACATAAATATGAACCTGCGAAGTAAAATCCTTAATCCCCTGGTTATACTTCTTTTGCAATAAATGGACACAGATCTTAAACTCCTCTGTCCTACTGATGGGGACAGCTTTTGCAGTCGAGGTATGTCGTCGCTCAAAGGTGGAGCAAATAATAAGGAAACACCTATTTCCCATGTTGCTATTTGTAAGAGCTCACAACCAGGATCAGTGTGTTGTGGCATTTAGTGGGGCTTTACAAATGTTCGTTACTGATCGTGAATTATTTTAATGATGCAAAACATCAGCTCTGGTTTTGCTGAATACTGTTGGAAGCGCTGTAATAATCTTTAGTTTCAAAAGCAGGGGAGAGAGACTTCCCAGACCTATAGGCCATTAGCAGTTGTTCTGGCCCTGTGATCACCTGCTCTCTTTTTGTAGTGCTGTAAAGTCACCCTCAGCTGACAAATTCTTTTGTTAGAAATTAACAATGAAAACTCTACTTAGAACTAGTTAGAATCACCCTCCTGCAACTTCAAAATAAGTAGACTGCTACAGATAAATGTTTCACATCATTCAAACTGATAGCAGTAGAATATTTTACAATTCACAGAGATTGTCATGGAATACTACGTTCAATTTTGTCCTATATTTACCAGAACCAAGAGTAAGAATAATAGCACTTAGAAGTCAATCTGTTTTCCCTGACACTGACCCATTGCTTTTTATCTGATGCCAATGTTTTGCTGAAGACAGAGAAGTAGGGTTAAATCAGTGTTGTGAAGAAGGAAAGAAAAAGAATGTTATCATTTTGATATATTAAACAAACATAAAAGAAACCCTATTAATTTCTGCATCCCTCTTCAGTTGTTCATAAGTCAATTGAAATAGTATATTTGATCTTAGTTATTACTGAGGTCACCAGTTCCCGATTTTATTTATTTCTCCAGACACTACAACAAAGAATAACTCAAATCAAGCAGCAAGAAGTTGGGAGTTTATAGAGGCTTTTGCAGACAGGTGGTACCTTGTGTTGCCCATGTTCCAGCCTACTGGAACATCTGTAACAGTACCAGTGCAGAAATCACCAAAAAAGCATTTGCTTCAGTTGAAAAGCCTGTCTCAAAAGAATAGGGCTATTTCCTAGATTCTGTAAGGAGCAAAAAAAAAAAGCAAATATTTTTCTGGTATTCTTGAGTTTTAGGCACGTTTCAGATATATTTGATGCTGGTAATTCTTGTTAACAGAACACTCATTTTTCCTCAATGTAATTGTTTGACTTTCGTGTACCTGCAAGGATTCTTCTGTTGCTATTTTTTTCTTTTTCATAAAAACAATGTCCTGTGGTGAGCGAGGGCTATGTTCTGGAATTGATGTCTATAAGCAGTTGTCTTTTATGCAGGATAAATGTAGAAAACACACATTTCTTTACGGAATAGACCATGGAAACATTAGGTGCCAGCGCCCAAAATCCAGTCTGCATACAGGACTAACTTTAGGATCACGGCCAGGATGAACTTGTCTGGCCAACTGCGAGCTGGAAGAGAGTAGCTAATTTCTCCTGTGCCCAAGGAAACGGACTTTGGTATATTCTTTGGAAAAGAAAAAGGCTACATCAAATTAATACTCTACTTAATTCTACATTTCTCCTAATGGAAAACAACTGACAAGATTCCAATAAAGACCACTTAGATCAAACCTAAAAGCTATGTTTTTGATTTATAATTCCAGAGGAAGCAGTGTTCTGGGCATGTAAGGTGGATGGGGTGGAAATGGGAAAGAGGCTAAGTTTGCAAGGGATGTGATTTGAGAGATTCAGGGAAGTGGCTTTGTTTAAAAACATGTACCACATACTCTTCAAAGCCTTTAAATACCTGTTTAATGTTAACCATGTCTTCAGGTCTTACAGAAGAGTCCTTCTCCCTTTCTCTTTGTTTCTTCTTTCACTTCTTGACCCCAGCCCACCCTGAACCCAAGCGAAGGCAGTTAGAGATCGAGGGTCACTCAGCCCTGGTGCAGGAGACGAGTGCACACGCAGGGAGTTGGGGATGGCGCAGACGCAGCCAGCCAGCACGTACGAGTTCTCAGGGATTAAATCGTGCTTTTATGCAGATAGAAACATTAGCAAATTCAGGATAATGAATTTTGGGAAGGCAAGATTGTGTATGAGAGAGATTGAATTTTTTCAGAGGATTAAAACTTGGCCAAATTTGGGTTAATTCTTAGCAGGGCAGCAAAAAGCTGTGTCTGTGGCAGCAAAGCACCATCTAAGGCACTAGAGCCCTGTTCCAGGCATTGCTGAAAAACCTGTAAGAATCTTCTCCACAAAGGCAAAATGCTGTTTTCTTCCACAGCCACATTCTTGACTGCAACTGAAAAAAGTTACCTGAAACTTCAAAGTACTAGCACAAAAGAAATCTCTGGAGCCGAGGTTAGGCTGAATGGCATTCAACCTGAGTGGCCTGAATTTGGCAAAGTTGTAAGAAGATGAAAAATAAAGATTTATAATGGGATGTGCCATTGCCAGACAATGTTGATCATAAATCTTTGTGTCCATGTGTGTATGCCTGTATGTACACACACCACACACTTACACACGTACATATTACAGTGCTACTAAATCACTGAAGAGTTCATAAACAGAAACATCCCCAAATAATTATATATATGCTGTAGGAAGA
The DNA here is from genome assembly GCF_000703405.1 of Apaloderma vittatum. Classification (NCBI taxonomy): domain Eukaryota; kingdom Metazoa; phylum Chordata; class Aves; order Trogoniformes; family Trogonidae; genus Apaloderma; species Apaloderma vittatum. The sequence goes on along the minus strand of NW_009725926.1, from coordinate 15,056 downwards.
CAGAGTTGGACATTTCAAGGATGTGAAAATCGTGGCAAAAAATGTTCAAAGTGGCTGCAAAGTCAAATGGGTAGTTGCTATTTACAAATATGATGATTACATGCTGTTACCATGGAAACATGGGATGGAAAATAAAAAGCCAGTTTAGTTTCATCTTGAGACTGCCCTGATTGGTAGGAAAACAATATCTGACATCACTCCGGCAGGAGACTAATTGCCCTTCTTAAAGAATGTACAGTATGTTTCACCATATTTTTAGCTACTATGCAAAGTTTTAAAACTGCAACCAGATGAAGATAAGGCTAGGATAATACATGCATGCATTGTCAAGAATCGCAGCACAGCATGATTTATTATTTTTCCTATGCTATTTACTGAAATAGTAACTATTAAACATTTTCTCTTTTAAGTCTGCTAAGTGATTCTGTGTCACATCTAAGTATATGGCCTGCTAATTCTCCCCAAGTACATTTTTTCCTTATCTGTATTTCTGCTTTGACAATATAATGAGTGGAGCATGCTCTAAGGATGTGACTCATTTCCATCCAAACAAGCTTCCTGAGAACCACAAAAGAGGCAGGGAGATGACCGCTAGCCATGGAAATTTTTAGGACAATCATAAATGTGAATCAGTTGGGAGCCTAAACCGAACCAGTTATTCCTAAATAAAAGATGTACCCACTGAGACTGCAGCAAGCACTACAGCTGGAGATCAGAAGACTACACAGATGGTACCATCTGTCTGTCTTCAGGGAATTACTCTGGTGCTGGAAAAAAAAACCGTTTTGAGACAGATGCTCGGAGCCACAGAAGTGTTTGCTGACAGACACACATGCTACACCTGGCAACGTTGCGCTGGATCCCTGGTGTTTGCCAGGTATCTGTACACAAACGGAGATGGCATATTCAGTGTACCAAGCCTAGAAAATCAGTGAGTGAAAGGTCTTGTTACTATCCATTGGAAGTTCCATTAAAGGTACGATTAAAATCCTGATTCCAGCCTTAGTTCGAATGCAGAAAAAATTGCACCTGTTTGGCCTCTATCTCCATCCCCATCTCAGGGGGTGAAAGTTGGTGACCAGCTTCCACTTGTCCCACAGTCTTTCATTCACAGGAGGGCAGCGGGCCAAGAGCTGCCGGCAGTTGGGTTACGCCGAAACTTTAAGATGAGTCTTCAAATTGCTTTGAAATTACTTTTTTTTTTGGCTTTTATACAACAAGTTTGTTCCTTTTGTTATATATACCAGCTTACAAGCCAGTCGTTTGTGTTACATGGACACATAGAGTCCAGTTTACATGAGCTGCAGTTCTTACCTATTTCACTGGGAAGGGTTACTGTTATATGGAAAGAAACACCATTTGAAAAACTGTGGGGAAGCATGCACGGACTCTGACATGGTGGAAAACGGAATCTGCTTTACCGCAAGCAGGCACACATATTTATACTTATCAGCAAGAAGCACTATTTGTGGGTTACAAACAGGAGACCAGACTATGCAGCCAGGGTTGTTACTAACTCATGTACTCTTCCAATCACTCTCTTACCACACAGGGAAAACACGCTTTCCCAGGTCTGTTTTGGTCATACTCTCCTGTTCACTCCCATGCACATCTTGTGTCAAAGAAATGTCTTATTTGTCCATTCTCACAGACAAACTCCCAATGTGAGCTGTACTCAGCTGGTCAGGGTCTCTTTTCATTATTAGCAAGCAAGAGTTATGTACTTGTTTAGAAAAGAGCTCAAGGACGAAAGTCTTAATTCTGCAAGGCACTGCTGCCAGCACAGCTAACAGTAACATGTAGGGTATCCACACAAAACTCTTGAACATTTATTTCTCCTTTCCAAAAGCTGTGCTTTTTGACAGCTGAATGCTCTCCGGCTTTGTCACTTTTTGTGGTGTTTTTTAAGTTATTCAAAATTATTAAAATTAACAACAGTGAGATGCTGCACTGAGACACTTTCAGATGGTAATGACTCTACACTCCTGCTCTGATAGATACCTGTCTCACTCAAACACACATCTGAAGCACTTTAAAGCAGAAACATCCACTAAGATTAATAAACTCAGCTCGACAGTTCCTAGTCCAAGTGCTTGTAATGGCAGAGACGATATCTAGAGTAGTTATTGTAGAATACCAAATGATAATTATCTGCCAGACATTTCCATGATTTTTTAAAGTGAACATTCAACACTCTTTGCACCTCCTCTGTAATAATGCTCACCAGTGATTTCCATTTGTCTATCAATATATTCTGCTTGGAAAGTTCAGGTAAGTCAGCCAAATGCTGACACTTGCCTGGCAATAACAAGGCCTTACAGACAACTTGTTTTCTTCGAGAACTACTGTCAGAACTTTATTAGAATTAGGAGGACTTGATATTCACTATGTGTTCACTCTTTACCAAGCAAGTACCTAGAACTTCCCTTAGCCCCTTGCGCTGCCAGGCCTCGTGGCACGCGCCCACTGCCTATGACAAACCCTGCTTATAACAAGCCTCCGTTCTTGTTAACACCGATCTCAAGTCAATTATTTAATTGTTAAGTAGACGTGAGCTGACCACAGCTGTGAAGATCTGAGTAAGCACAGGGAAATGGAGTTTAGCTGCGTCTAGTTTGGACAATATTGAATACGTTTCACTTAGCCTGACCCACCAAACTGGTGACCTCCCTCTCATTTTTAATTACCTATCTCATGCTAGCTGATCTAGACAACCTTTATCAGGTAAGCATATTTCCTCACACAATGTTCTCCGTTGGTTTTTTCCTTACTGTTGGATAATATCCTGGCAACTACTACATATTGAAACTTCATACAGTAGTGATATTTTTCATTATTCAGATGCTGCAAATTGTGGAATCCTTTTATGGCTAACTCCCCCATTGAACAAATAACTTGTTCACAGCCAGAAAACATTTTTTTCTGATGAAGTTAGGCTACATTTAATGAAACAGCTCTTGTTTCATAGCCTTCTACCACAGGAAAATACAGTTGTCAGTTGACGTCTTCATTTACAATATGCTATTTCACATAGTGGCTCTATTTAGTGAATAAGCAAAGACTGACACTTCACCGAGACTGAACCATAAGACAATAATTAAATAAAAATATTGAATTGCTTATCTTGGTATAAGTCATGTTTTTCAATGACGTTCTCTAATACATAGTGTTAAACTGCCACATAAAATTAAGTCTATTTCAAATCTTAATGGTGCCTTGGCTTTTACATTTCAATTTCTAATTTGCTAGTAGATATATTAAAAATCTCAAGCAGGAACTCTTCCTACAGCTATGGATCTAAGAAGTGCCTACAATACAATTCATTCTACTAAATAAAATATGTCACATTTGCAAGTTAAGAACTCAACATTACTGCTTTTTCAGAGGCTTCATGTGAATAACTAATGCGTCAAGTTTGCAACTAGCAGCAAGGAAGCTTGTATATCAACCAAAATTTTTTATGCTTTTTGAAATCCCTGGAGTATGTAATGCTGTTACCATCCTCTCCCTCTCTCTTTCCTTCTAGATACATGCTGTTGTTTATAGCCAAATTATGCAAAAAAGATGTTTGCCTATCTTGGGTGCTCTCATAGCTTGCACAGCTTAACACAGAGTGTGTTTATTAGCAAGTGCTGCTTTCTGTGGGGACTTTGAATTCTTCATGAGTTTCTCATGCTAGTTTCTTTTCCTGAAGTATCTGCATTTTGTAAACTGGTCTTGGTATTAAAGTAGTACCTGACTTCCATAAACTGAACTCTGAACTAGATGACTCTTTGCTGTATCGTGATTGATTTGCTGGTGAGTTAATGGTAGTTTTTCAACCTTGCCTGTCTCTAATAAAATAGTTTACAGATAGATAGATAGATTAGAGAATTTAACAGGTGATCTCTTACTATGAAGTCAACTTCCTAAAATCATACAAAACTTTAGATGAACCCATTTCACTTTCTTTTCCTACTATCAGTTTAAGAAGGTATCATCTAGTCACAAAAAAAAATGTTACAAATACGAACTTGATAACACAACAGTTAGACTTGAATATCTTCTGATAGAAAGAAACATAATGCAAATAAAGACAATTTTGTAGCATCACATGTTGATGGAAATGTGGCTCACAATCATCATTAAACCTCTACAAACAGTTTACTAAGAAACTGAAAGCAATACATGCAATAAAAATAGGAATGCATGCATCATGCTAGTCACAGCTCTCTGTATTGCCTTGCCCTGCATTTGGGCACAGGGACAATGCTTGTTGTGGAATCTGTGGTTTTGTATGTTTCTTAATGATTATATAAAGCTCTTCTAAATTGGATTATGTCTGGTATTCTTTCTAATATCTATGTCCCCTCATGTAACCCATGTCTTAGAGGAAACACAGAACAGAGCTATGAAACGTGTCTGATAAATTTAATTTCTGCTGAGGGGAAAAAAAACACACAAAAAGCAAACTAAGAAAAACCCAAACAAATTGGTAATTCTGAGTATCACAAGCTCACTGCATTTCTGCAAGTATCCAGAAAATGCCAGCTATATCCTCTCTAATCAAGCTTTTGGTACGTGACCTTGTGGCACAAGTCTGATCAGTTCCATGGAAATCTCCCCCACACTTTCCTCCCAGTTCAGCTGGCTGACCTCAGCACCACAGTTTTTATTTATATTTTTCTCTGCCAATGCAGAATCTTTCAGCAGCAAAGATTAAGAACAAAACAAAACCCTCAAAAGCGAGGTCCTCATGACAGACCCTGTGGCTACAGCCACACTGCTCTTGGTTGGTGCTTCAATTCATCCCCTGTCGCTGCAGCCAGCTGCACTCCCGCCGCCCCTGCTCACATCTGTGAGCCGGCAGGCTCTGCCCAGACCACAGCCTGGGTACAAACGGATTGAGACACCAAGGGATGTAGGATGAAGAAAAGAATGCAGACCACCCTGCTGTGACAGGCACAGGGCACCTCCCTGGGCTTGTATGAACTGGAGCCTAAAGCGGGTACAGGTTTGAAGGTGAACCTTCAAAGTACAGTAACGTGATGGTCAATTATCCCCCTAAACAATTACTTTCCAACGGATCTCAAGCAAATATGGATGAGCTACTGACAAATGCATATTGGTAGACAGCATATCCTCTGCGGGCTGTATTTTCACAAGTTTCCTATTCAGATAGGCAGTCGGGCATTTTGAAGTATTGCTGGCTCATAACAACTGTATCTCACCGTAATAACAGCTGCCAGAGCGAGAACCTTTCTCTGCACACTGAGCCATGTTGGGCTTTGTTACACTGGATCTATTCTTCCTGTGAAACCGAGTTTATAAAGAAATCAGTAATGTCTTCTCAGCTGCAATAAGCATCTCCCATATACGTGCTGCTTTCATAGCACTTATGCATGTGACAGGAGTGCTGGAAGATGTAAATCAAAAAGAGTATTCTCCTCAGCTGTCCCCATCCCCTTGAAAGCTCTGTTTATTCCCTGGTAAACTGAGTGCGCTCAGTGAATCCCTGACATGAAAATAATTAGGCTACTGTCTCCATCCCTTCAGTGTGTACCTCACTCCTTGCCAGCCCTCTCAGCTGAGGCTGGCAGAGATGATTCCAGCAGTGATGATTTTTTTCTTCAGCTTCACAGTATAAAGAGTGACACCAGGAACCAGATACCCTCTTCTTCCCTCACTGGTGGTCCTTTGACACAAGTACAAAATGGGAGTCCTATTTCAACTTGGCATCGTTTTTGCCTCCGTTTTCTGTGAAAGCAAAGGGCTCCCAGAGGTCAAGGAAAGTTTTGATGAGGGCAAGTGTATGGAGATAAATGGGAAAAAAATCCGGTTGCAAAACCTGACATCCATGTTGTATTTCTGTTATAGTTGCATTAGGTGTGGAGGTTATGTGTTTTATTCCCACACATGCTTCACAAACGAAGTATAAGAGAAAACTGACAAGTTCCGAAGGAAATTGTTTGGGCTGCTTTTTACTGCCTCATAAGGAAAGGGCATTGCTGCAGGTCAGCTCATTTACAGCTCTTTCTGCCATCACCTGTTCTTGAATTCAAAGCACGAAGGCTCAGAGCATTAATGACGTACAGAGGTGAGAGCATTAATGATGTACAGAGGTTCAACGGATAAAAACCAAAGGGAAGCATGCAAGTCAATTAGCAGCACGACTTGGCAGTGACAGCAGCCAACCCTCCAAGACAGAAGTTTCCAAGAATGATTATTACAGTTCACAAGTGCTAGGGAATTCAACTCAGCACAAAGAAAGCATATTAGACTCAGACAAGGAAAGAGAACTTGCTGTCATCACCTGCTTATGTGAATTTTAAGGGTAAAATTTATATTATTGCCTTCCAGCATATTTTTCATGTACCTATGCTTTTTAACAGGACAAGCATTATATAGGTATGGGGTAGAGCTCGGTGCTACTGCAGGGCAATGCAATATTAATGAGTACTATATATAGTTCTAAGCCCTTTCCCCTTCCCCAGGGAAAGTGCAAACAGATCTTTATGCAAGCTTTGGAGAATTGACTACTCCTATGCCTCAGGTGAGGAACAGTGAGTGCAGAGCTACTACTTAAGTTGGAGACAATGTCCTCTGAGTCAAAGGGAATGCAAGAACTCCTGTGCTCCGTACTTTTCAAGCAAGAAGCCATGTTAGACTGCATTTTCAAAACACCAAGATACAGTGAGAAATCCTGGATCCAGTTCTTTTTTTTTTTGCTTAGTGGTAGGCCCCTCATACACCTAAATTAGGAGAAGGATCACTCTAGGATTTCAATTTATTCAACAGAGAGATAATGGCACCCTTAAAGCATGACTGATACTGAGATGGGTGGAAGAACTCTCTGGAGAAGCCTTTCTGTCTTCTGGTGTTTATAGAGGGAATCTAAAGCCACTACACCACTGTGCCAGTGCCTGAATGAAGTGTCTGAAGTTTGATGGGGTGAATTGGTACCATTGAACTATTTGAAAAGTGCCTCAAAAAGTTAAGAAGCTAGATGATGTACCTCCTCAGGTTATTTATAAAATGGATTCCAAACTGCTTCTTTAGGCACTTAATAAATTGGCAGATCTGGACTTCTAGCTATACAAATGGGGACAGCCTGAGGATCTTCCAGGAAATCCTATTACACATTATAACTTGGCCGGCTTCATTTAGGCCCTGTCAGCAGTGGAATTATCACATTACAGTGGCTCAGTGGCTGGCAAAGGGCACCATAAAGGGACTCAGAAATGAAATGTCTCCAAAGTAGCGATTATCTTCAGTGACTCATCGAGTTTGAAGCCAAAAGCCACAAACTTCCACACACCAAGTCACCATGTGTTCACCCATGTATGCAGTATGTTTTCCTTCACCTTTACAGCATATCTTCTAGAAAGCTGCCCCACTTTGAATTTAAAACTTTAAAGAATAACCAGCGTCATTATTTCAGGAATTACTTACTATGCCGCTGCATCACTGCATCAAAATCACCAGTTCAAATACTTTGTCTGCAAGGCAAGAATCTCAACACCAACTTCAGGGCTTTCAGGTTCTGTCATGCCAGGAATTCTATTTACCACACAGAACATAGCAGGAAGAATTCACGTCCTGCAGGTGTAACAGTTTTCTGAAGGTTTGTAGCTTTTTCAGAGTCAAGTGACAATTACGTTTGAAATATTGCCTTAAGTCTTATGTCTTTGGCTGAAATAGTTAATTTGAAGACATGAGTGTTGGATGAATGTTTTGGCAGAGTTGGAAACCAGTCAGTGCACCCTGAAATACAGACACAGCTGGAAACAAAACTACAGTGGAACCACAATCCCTGAAATCACTCCATCTGCTTTTCTTGCTAAAATGGTTTTGGAAAACAGCTTCCTGCTTTGGAGTCAACTTGTTGATGTGTTCAAAATAAGTAAACAGCACCTTATCCGGTGAGTTGGTCTCAGAGATGGGTTGTGTTAACTCTTTTTGTACCATGTCTGTTAAATGACAAGTTATTGGAGGAAGAGCTGCCTCTTTGGCTGCGGACATGCAGAGCACAGAGATGTCCAAGCTTCTGTAATTACTGTGATACAAACAACACCAGAATTTTCCATTTCTGGTTGTTGTCAGATCATGGGTCAAGTCATGTAAAGAGCTTTTAGTGTGCGCTCGGAAGCCTTTTTTATATAGATGAGGTTTTCGGCAATTGATCTGCACACTCTAAAAAATCAGTTGCATATTGGCTCCATGCCTGGAGCTTGAGTGTTCTCATCACTGGTTTCTGGTGATTGCTTTCTGCAAGGTATATCGAAATTGTCAAATAATTGTCTCTTAAGCTTTTGTATATGCAAAGGATGTACAATATGGAGAACATTATCCTCTCTAGATTTATCAACTACTGCACAAATAGGCATTGTCCATAGTATTTTTCACTACAGTCTAATTAAGGGCTATCTCTTCCAGTGCTGGCCCTGCACATTAACACAGGGAAAATACCTTCAGTGCTTCAGATAGAAATCGTCACAATTTTCATTTTTATGGTGTTTTATAGCAACCTGCAAATACTTCCAGACCTGAAACTGTAAGGAAAGAAAAGGAGATAACATTTCTGCTCTGACTCAAATCCCGTGCAATTACCTTGACAATGTTTAGGCTGCCAGACCCTGGAGCACTGTCATGCTATCACGTTAGTGGCAAGGCAGAGAAGGGATGTTTTTTAGTTCAGACTAGGCATATACTTCCAGCTTTTGGAGCCTTTCTGCAAGAGGGAGACCTAGGTGCAGCTGGAAGGGAACTACTCTGCATGCCAGTCAGATTCATATGGAATACTTCAGCTTGGTATGCAATCCATAGTTTTGCTTAGAAAGAGTACATTTTCCGGCACAATTCCTTGGGTGCCTACCTTTCTACTAACTCTGCAAGTTGAATGTTGATGCTAGGTGCTGAATTTTCTGTTCTTCCAGTTGCAGCCCACAGGCTTAAAACATTTCTGCTTCAGTGCCAGTGTATGTGCAAGATGAATATCCAGTCCCAGAAGTGATAGAGTGGCAGTTCAAAAAGAACAAGAATTAAGTGAGAATGATCATTCAAGAGACCTAAATACAAAGGGGTAGAGGAAGAGAGACACTTCTGAGGCACACTTCCATGCTGGCATTTTCCTTGTTCTGGTGGGAGATAATTTGCTTGTGGCTTGTCTTAGCAGCAGCAAATGGCAGTATGTTGTGTGGCAGCTCTAGTACAGCAACGTGGTCATAAAATCTCAGTGGGAACATACAGCCTGGCAGAAAGTATTCTTAGGATAGAAGTCAGAGTACCTGGCTTTGGGTATGTAGAATGTGCTGGCCCTCTTTCAGGACTGTTTCTGAAAAGTAGCTGTCAGATTTTCTGTTTTCACTCAGAGAAAACCACAGCACCTCAGGACTGTATAGCCAATCTCAGCTGTAGAAACAAAACACTTTCAGACAGGAGGATCTACTCTTAGTCAGAGCTCCTGCTGCTTAATCAAAAGGCACGCAGAAGCTTCTGGGAGATGTAGATATTGAATTCTGTCACTATAAAAAGCACAAGTCAAACACAAACACATCCTACACAATTCAGTGTGGCTAGTACATAGCACAGTAACTCCCAAGAAACAACGGATAGTCATCCTCCACTTTGTGACAACATGTTTTAACATCTCACTGCTGGAAGAAAAGGGAAAAAATACGGAGCCTAATGCAAAACCTTCTGAAGATATGATGATTTCCACTGATTCCAGTGGCTGCCATGTTTGGCTTTAAGAGGGTAGGCTCAATATGCATTTGAAGACAACACAGAGCGGGGTCTTCAGAGCAAGATGAGGGATTTGACTGGTAACTTAGCAGTTCCAGTGAGCTTCAAGAATTAAATTAGGCAAAACAGAGGCCCCCTCATCAGCAGTTTCTCCAAAGCCAACTCCTGCCCTAAGTCCAAATCTTCACTAACAAGTAGCATGAGGCTTTCTTACCTCAGTTCAGGAACTTCTATGCTGATGGTCATTGGGCTACGGCAGTTTCATGAGACAACACAAATATACAGTGGCTTGGCAACAGGAGGTGTAGATCTGTTTCCCCACATTGGCACAGGTATTCTAAGTGACTGTGTCTCAATCTTACCATCCCTGTGCTTTTGTCTCCTCAATGAAAATGGAGTGTCAAATACTCTTGATGTCTCCCTTTTCCTTTCCCATCTCTTTCTTTTGGCTATGAATGTAAATCCTCTCCATTGTGCATGTAGCACTGTCTTTAAATGCTAATCGAACAGTACAGCCAACATAAAGTAAAGGTGAGAGTCAGCGCCCAGATAATTCAGAGGAAACATTCCCACTGACACTGGCTGTCAGGCCCAAACACAGTCATTAGTGGAAAACAGAAATGTGTTGTACGAGGTTTTTTTCCTCTTCCTTTTCAGAATGGCTGTGATGAGACAGGAACTTTTCTGCAAGTTGCAAAGGACCTGGCCTATCCATGATAATCCTATGCTTATCAAAACTGCCTACAAATAAAAGTGAAATCCAAAACTCTGTTCCTGCCAAAGAGGCCACACTGCTAACATTGAAATGACTTTCTAGTGGCGTGACCTGCAGGGATGTCTGATAAACACGAGGTCTTTCTCCTGTCAGTTTGTTTTTAATCAGATCTGAACAATAGAAGCTAACAATGAATTCCCGGAGTCTCACCCAGAAAGTTCCTCGGCTTTTGGCTGGACTTTTCGTTTCTCTGTTGTTCTCTGCAATCTGCTAGCTGGAAAACTACCCTGGCCTCGCACCAAGAAGCTGCAGACAGCATCTTATTTGCATTTAACTCTCCATACTGCTTCCTCTAAAGTAAGTGTCTGAAGAGATCACTTCACTGCAAAAGCATACTGAAGAGTCTGGAGTGCTCCACAAACCACAGGCCAGAAGTCAAATGAGAGAGTGCATTGGTTTCAGTTATAGGTGGAAAAGGAGCATCCTCTACCTCTGCCCCAGCCTTCTCGTGCACTTGAGCAAGTCTCTCAGGCTTGCTGTCAGTATGCTAGAGCTAATTAGGCATTGTTCTGCTTAAAGGCAAGTCCCACTTTCAAAAGCAATCTAGGCTCTTCTCAACTCTGAAGCCTTAGCCTACAGATTTTTCTAAGACATAGGCATGCAAGTTCTTTAATTGCTCTGAAAATGCTTCTTCTGCCACACAGCAGATTGTTGCTCGCATCACCTTTAGCAAATCCAGTTCTCAAGGCGAACAGCCCCTCCTGTGTGTCTGCAATCACAACATGCCTCCACCATCCCTGGGAGCTTGGCACTGGCACACGCTGCCGCCTGCACTGCCGGGCTTTTATTACAGCTACGTTCAGCTGGAGCAGAATGTTTATGCAGTCTGAGAACAACCTCTGTCTACCACATATGTTACACAGATATGCTATGTTTGACAATTATATGTTAGGTTTTGCTACATGGATACATTACATTTTGCAAATTTGGGAGGAACAAAACCCAAAGTGATTTAAAAATCTGGGCCCTCCACTTCAGCTCCTCACATGTAAGACAACACCGGTAGGAGACCTGTCTGGAGTGCAGTTCTTTGGAGGGAAGGCTGGTTTGCACTGTCTGCATTCTGCAGTCCTGTTCCGAACCTCAGGAGGACACCATGAGAACCCCGTTCAGCTGATAAGCAGACATTCATCTGTCAAGGGTGAGGGCTGAGCTGGCCACTAAACTAACAGGCAGATGCTTTCTATTAACCCCTCTTCCCCTCCTAAAGAGGAAGGGAAAAGGGAATGAAGCAGGGAGACTTATGGGCTGAAAAACTAACACACCTTTAATGAAACAATAATAGTATACAATAATACTATCCAAATATATGCAAAACCAACCTCTAATCCAACCCCCAGATAGCAATCACGACTGATGCCGCAGAACAGGCAGGCACCATGGAAGTCCAAGACTGGGCTCAGTGGCAGAGGGGAACCGAATTCAGGAGCTGAATTCGGGAACTCATGGACCAAAGGCAGAAGAACAAACAGATCAAGTCCTCCTTGGACACCAGCTACTGAAGAAGAAGCCTTAACCCTTGTGATCCCTCAGATTTATACTGATGTATATGCAATATTTCATTGGTCAGTTTTGGGTCACTGTCCTGTCTGCTCCTCCCTGGAGGTAGGATGTTTTACTTACTTGTGGCCTTTTACTTAATAGCACCTCAATGTGGGGCACCAGATTTAGGTGAGACCTTGGTTACTAGAGGAGCAAGTATAAGCAAGAGCCTTTCTGCATACCAGTCCTTGGTAATAACTATTAACCATCAGGCATTATCTCTGTTGGTAGCAGACACTGTGTGCAAAAACCCGCTGTAACATCAGAAAGTGCAGTCTCTTAGAAGAGACCGAGCTCAAAAGTAAAATCACTGAACCAAATTGGTTCTGTTTTAGCTCAAACCAGGACATCATCTCACGTGACAATGTGACAAAAGCTGATCACACAGACTCTTTTTTGCAGGTAAAATGTGCCAAGGAATTTTAATCCTGCGTGTGGGTCAATTACCCTCAGGAATGGTAGGAGCTGAGAGGCTTTTCCACTGGAGAGAAGAAGGAAATAGGTTAAGGCAGTCTGGATCAAGACTTCTGTCCAAGTCTGTAATTTATCTTTCTGTTTGGAACTATTATATATGCAGCTAAGACAATACAACCTTCTGGAAAACCAGAAATATGTTCCTTTCCCTCTCCCTCTCATCAGGCAAGCTTCACAGGCTCTGTACAAACTATTGCAGAGTCGGTTAGTTTCACAAACACTTATTCAAGTTTGCTTTATTTTTGGACCTATCTTCTGCTCTGCTATTCTCACCTAATGCCTAACTACTTTCAAGTCATTGATAACCTTCATATTTAAGCTTTGAAAAACTAATAAACACAGTAATAATTATGTAACAAAGTTGGAGTCCTAATTGTTTTAATTCCTTGTTGAAGAGTTTTCCAGCAGAAGCTTTCCTGATCTTTCTGTTGCAGCTGGGTTTGCTTGATTTTAATATTTTTCATTTCATTAACTTGCAAGTAATACCATTTCTTAATATGATTTTTTTTAGTCTAGTTGAGCACAGTATGAGTTGTATTAACAGCATTAATTATAGTATTTAATAATGCTGTCATGTATTTTGTTTAAAATAAATTGTTTATCCTTAATGAAGATGTGTATTCTGCTTGGCTTAGAGACTGATTGTATTTTATAAACTGAAGTAGGAAATTTTAAATTTAAATTTCAGCAGCTTGTAAAGAATCTATGAAGATCCTCCAATGACTGTGAAAATTCAAATACTTACGTTGGTGGCAGTCAAAATTTAGCACGTATTGAAGAGATGCATTATGTCAGCTGCATTATCACAAAGAATTAGAAGTCACCATATGGCTCAATTTTTCCAAATGCATTTTCCCAAACAGCAATTTCTTAGACATTTAGAAATACAATTTTGCAATTGAATTTTAACTGGTATGTTGTAACTACAACTGGCAAGTTAAACTTCAGCCTTGGTTTCTTTGATTTAGGACAAGACTTGGAGTTAAAAAAGGGGAGTTAGTAGCTCTAAAACATTCAAAACTTTTTTTAAAAAATGTTACTAGTGAGGGATGAATCTGACACCATGCTTTGAATGTGCAATTATGAATAAGCTAAAAATTTCAACAAAAGCCTTCTCTTCTGCATTTCACTAGCAAACAATTTGAAAACAATCCATATTTGTAAATATTGCAGTTCTTTTGCTCAGGGTACTAAGACTCAGGCCTTCAGCTCTGCAGCACAGGTAGTTAAAAACTTCCTGATGCACGTTTCATCAGCAAACGCAGCGCTCAATGTGTTTAATACAAAACATTTCAGAATTTAATGAGATGATAAGCCTTGCATGGGTTTCTAGCATACACTTGAGTCCTGGCAGACTAGAAGATGTGGTGTTTCCTGGGTCTGTGCCTCCGTTGTGCACCCTCAGACAAGACCTGTGTCCAGGCACAGGATTTCCAAGGCAATAGCCTTGACTCTCGGTTTCCAGCCCTAACTGAGTTTCCAAGGCCAACATAGTCTACGACATGGTGTCAAACAGCTACTAAACCAAATCTTGGTGTTCTGTGCCCATGCAGGTAATTCATTCAGAAACACTATGACAGTTTCTCAATGAATTTTGCAACGAAATTAATTTTAAACTAATCTGAAATCTAAAGTTTTAGACAAACCCAGGCAGCCAACACTGAACACATGCCAAAAAGGCAGCCGTTCCCTAGTGACTGCTCACCAAGGATCAGATCTGCTCAGGCTCCCACATCCTTACAGGGAGAATTTTTCATTCCAGATGAAAATTGCTCCCTCCTCCAGTCTAAAGGTTGTATTACCTTTCATCTCTAACCCAATACATCCAAGTTTCTGAAAATACTTTTTCAGCCATGAAAGGTGAACAGTTTTAGCCTTGAGAGAAAGGACTCCTACATAAACCAAGTTTGATCTACATAAATCTCATTTACTGCTTGTTTGTGAAACCTGCAGTTCTATTCACAGATAGATGATTTCTCTTTATCCCTCCCATTCTGCCTTCACCATTTTTATGGTATTTCAAAAACATACTAAAGCATGGACTACACTACAGCCATGCCCTACACTATCAAGGCCTTTCTAGGTAACTTGTAGTTAGAATTGCTGTGGTGTTCAAGAGAATAGATGGGCAGGAGGAAGTCTAGGAGCTTGTCGACCAATTAAGTGAAACTATGGCGAACACTATTTCTGTATTGTCCAGTCTTAAAGCAAAAAGAAATCGGCTGAAGCCAACCAATTAATGGTTTTTCTTCCTTCGTTTTCCTAGCTGTCATGATGGGAGTCACACTCCCTCCTGTGTTACTGTGATGAGATGGGCAATAGTTCTAACGGGAAGTTCCATCCTCCAGGGAAACACTCTCTCTCCCTGTTTGCCTCATTTTAAACTGCAACTATCTCACCTATTTGGGGCTAGAAATGGAAAACGCGATTTGAACTGTGAGGATAATCGAGCAGCGACGCACTGCTCTCCCCACCGGCTCGGTTCAGCCTCCTCAGGTTCCGTCCCTCTCGGACGGGCAGCGGAGCCGAAAAGCCGCCGTGC
>NW_009725925.1:0-206 GCF_000703405.1 Apaloderma vittatum | reverse complement strand
GCAGCAATGCTATTCCTGAGTGACCCTACCCGGTCATGGAGGATGCCTGCTAGAGAGCAACACGCCCTTGCCTGGGCTTCTCCAGGCACCTGCTTCCCTTTTTATTGCTCTTTCAGATAAGAATTTCTAAACTTTTCACATCAAAATAACAAAAAATAAAGCCGGTTCTCCACTCTCATCCTTAGTTTAACATAAATTGGAAGACC
>NW_009725924.1:0-11643 GCF_000703405.1 Apaloderma vittatum | reverse complement strand
AGATGGCTGCTTTTTCTTCATCCAGGTGACACATGCCTTGTTTGTGCACAGACAGCACCACCAGAGTGGGACCATTGCTGGAGCAGGGGAAGAGAGTAAGGAGGAAGGAGCTGCAGAGGCAAACTGTAAAGACCTGACCTGACTGCAATTCCCCATTCCTCACACCCCTTGTGCTGCTTGGGGCTTGGAGAAGGCTGAAGATGTGGGAACGAAGGGGTGAAGATGAACCTGGAAAGAATAAGGAGGGGTGAGAGAAGGTGTTTTAGTTTTGTCGACTTTTGTCCTCATCCCATTTGTTTTAACCGACAATAAATTCTATTAATTTTCTCCAGATCAATCTGTTTTTCCCATGATGGAAATCAGCCAATGAGATCCCAGTTGTTATCTCAACTCAAGGGCTTGTCCATCTTCTCCTCCTGTCCTGTCCTGTCCTATCCTGCAGAGGAGGGGATATGAGAGAGCGACTGGATGGGAGCCTGGCTGCAATCCAAGGTTAACCCACCACTACAGTTCCAAGTGTTGGTTAAGAAGGGTTTTGCGGAATCAGAAACAGATAGACTCGGGAATAAAAAGAAAGGTGTGAGGTAGAAGGATGAAATTTTAGTGCAAAGTGGGTTAGGTAAGTGACAAGATTTGCGTAGGCTGTAGAAGTGAAGCAATGTGCGAGGGTGCTTTGATGTGTCAGATAAATGACCTGAACATGGCACAGATGGTATGCAATAAAGGGTGGAGCTTGTACTCTCTGTGGCTAAGATGAAGGCAACTCTCTTCATAGCAGCCCATAAGGTGTGTGCTTTGCATTTGTGACTCAATAACCAATACTTTGGCTATTGCTGAGCAGTGCTTTTACACAGTAAAGTCTTTCTCTCCAGTCCCACTCCCCATGAAGACCAGAAGGGTGGGTGTATGGAAGAGGCTGGGAGGGGACACACCTGGATGGCTGACCGAAACTGCCCAAGGGGACGTTCCATATCATTGGATGTTTTGCTCAGCAAACAGACAGGTGTGCTGAGCCCCTGCTTCCTAGGAAGTGGCTGGACATCTTCCGCATGACAGGAAGTAGTGCATTAATTAATTTTTTTGCTTGTGCATAGAGCTTTTGCTCTCCTTATTAAACTGTAATGGCCTTGATCCACAAGTTTTTTCACTTGCCTTTGGTTTTCTCTGCATGGGAGAAGAGATCGGTCAAGAGGTAGGATGCTTACACAGTTGCATAAAATTAAAGAATAAACTGAGTCACTTTGCATTTTGCAATCAACTCACTCCCTCATACAAACACTTTTCCACTTGTACTTCAGCGTTATGTAAATACCTAGTGCTTGTAGAAACAAGTCTTCAGTTAGAACATATGCTCCCGATGCTCCCGTTTGTCTTGTTATGCTGATGAGAAGCCTGAAGTCACCGCGTCCCACATCTCCTGACACTTTAGTTCTCTTTCGGACAGAATGAATAGTAACGGGCTGTTCAACAAAGCTGGCAAAGGTGATGTAGTCATGGCCTACAAAGTGAAAAAATTAAACACATATGTAAAGATACATGGAAGGGCAGAACTTGCTCCTTTAGGAGTACCTGGTCCAGGACCTTTTTAAATGCAACAAGGGATGATAAGAAATGGTAAGGGAGACAAGGAGGAGAACCAAACTTGGCCAATCAATAACTCAATGAAAGGTGAACAATGAGGAACAAAGGAAGGGTAGAGAGAAAAGGGTATAAAATGGGCTGGTCACATGTAAAACAGGGCCAGGAAAGGCACTTGTCTGTCTGAGCCCTACACCTCATTTCTGCACTCTGTCCAGTCACCTTCTATCTTCTCATTAAAGCATTTTTCAGCTACTGGTGGGACTTGTGTGTCTGTGAGTGAAAACTGGTACCAGTACTGGAGTCAGACTGGGGGTGCAGATGCCCTGCTGTCTGTGGTGTCATCTGCAGGAGCAAGTGAGGTCGTGGAAGCAGAGTAACCCAAACTCTCTCACTATTAGAGTTGTATGTAGGGCAACCGAATCTCTGCATTGTTTTGCGTGGGTGGTTGTTTTGATTCAGAAAGGATACTAAGATCCCTCAGGGTGACTCCTGATTTCCCTGGCTGAAACAAAAGAGGATGGGAACAGAAGGTAGGAACAGGGACAGGCAAACCCAAAGGAACATAAACCATGCAGGGATGGAGTTAGGAAAGGCAATGTGCAGTTGGACGTGGGAATAACAAAGTATTGGAAGCATGAAAAGAAGGGTTTGTAGACGGACATTGACAGAAAAGGGAAGGCTAAGGAGAGTGTGAGTCCTTTGGTCCACAGGCAGCAGACCTTGTGACCCAGGAGACTGAAAAGGCTGTCGTATGCAAAGCCTTTTTTCCCCTACATTTCGCTGATAAGGTCAGCCTTCAGGGTCCCTAGTTCCTTAAACCAATTGGCCAAGTATGTGGGAGTGGAGCAGTTTGAGCAGGATAAGAAGACACAGTTAAAGCACTTAGGTCAATTGTACATATAAAAGCTCATGAGACTGGATGGGAAGCACCCAAACGTGGTGTTGAAGGTTCTCATCAATGCCCCTACAGGTTCACTCTCTTTTGTTTTTGAACGATTACAGTGACCACTTGAGGTCTTGATGTATGGAAAAAGGCAGATGCCACACCCATCTTAAAGAAGGACAAGAAGGAAGAACTGGGGAACTACGATCTCACCTCAGTACATGAGAAGATGATAGAATAAATCCTTCTGGTAGCCATTTCGAGGTACATGAAGGAAAGGAAGGTGTTTGGGAACAGCCAGTGTGGATACAACAAGGGCAAATGAGGTTTCATCAATCTGACTAAATTTGATGATGTTTGCCTACAATGTCGTACACCTTACTTTGAGTGAGACCTTCAGTACAGTCTCCTACTGACTCCTTAGCGCTAAGTTTGGACGGTACACACTGGGCAAGTGGATAATAACATCAGTGGTCAGGATTGCCAGGCTCAGATGGCTATCTGGTAAGAAGTCCTCTTAGCAGCTGGTTGTTAGTGCTATTCCTCAGGGACCAGTCCTGTGGCTAGCAGAGTTTAATTCCTTTCCCACAGCCTGAATGAAAGAGTAGAGTGCACTCAGCATGTTTGCTGATGCTTCTGAACTGGAGGGTGTGGTGATGCACTGGAGGGAAGAGCTATTAAGTGGGACATGGACAGGCCACAAAATGGGCTGACTGGAACCTCCAGACAGCAAAAGCAAACAAAAGCTTGTACATCTGGGAAGAAAGGAACAATCCCACTCCACAGGTCAGGCCAGGGGATGACTGGAGAGAAGGTAACTTGGCAGAAAATGCAACTTTTGAGGGTTAGGTGGGCGAGAAGTCAAATGTGTGCCAGCAGTGGGCACTTGCTGCAAGGAAGTCCAAATGCAGGAGCACGGGCAGGTGGTGGAGGGGAGCAGCCCTTCCCCTCTCTTTGGCACTTCTGAGACCACTTCTGGAAGAATGTGGCCAATGTTGGACTGAGCAGAGCTGGAAAGGCATGGCTGAGTGGAAGTACACAGGGACATCAGGGTGAAGAGTGGTCTGTCACACCTCAAGGATAAGGAGGGTCTGGGAAACTGTGTTTCTTCATCCTTGTCCCTTCCCAGGGAAAGAAGATCCTCTTGCTATCTGCAGCTACTTAGTGTGGGGGTGGATTGTCCCACAAAAAAACAGGGGCAAATATTTCTCAAAGAGCACGGTGGGAAAATGAGAGGTGAGCACAACCCAAAACATGGAAAATTTGGATTAGGTACTAGGGAATAATTTTGCACCTTTAGGGCATCTTGATTTGGAGCAGGCTGCTCCAAGAGTTTGCCTAAATACTCTTGCAATTGTTGAAAACAATTACTGGAGAAGACCTTATCCATCTGGCCACTTTGAACAAGCAAGGTGCTGGACACTGCAGAGGTTTCTTCCAACCAACATTATTCCATGCATCTACAAAACTATATTGAACAATCTAGGTTTTCAAAGCCACCATTGGGCTGGAGCTGAGATGCCAGGAGACTTACAGAGGACATGTCAAAGCTACCTTCCTGGAAAGAGACATCTGTGTGATTCAAGCTTTCCTGAGGGATTTACACACCACCATCTGAACTACCTGGACTAGAATTGAATATGTTATTTCTGTAAACTGTTGTGGAAATCTTTCCACTAGATTGAAAATTAAGTTTAAGATTCAAATTTGGGATGTTTTCTGACTACCAAGAGTCCAGAAACACTTCTTTGTTGGTTTTTTTTTTGTGTGTGTGTGTGAAATGCCATCAAAAAAAAAACATCAGAAATCCTAACACATCAGAATTGGTGGAACACATACCAGGTTTCACAAATTCTAATATATGAGATTTAGAAAATGTTGCCTAAACACTGCTCCAGTTCAGCAGAGGTTGCATGACTCATGCCTCTCTTGCCAGCAGAAATTTCAACCATAAGCTGTGCACTGAGATGGAGGTACTTGTGTTGGTTTTTTTTTTTTTTTTAGAAGAGAGTGGAGGGCTACTTTGTTTGTTCGGTTTGGATTTTTTGTTGTCGTTGTTGTTATTAGCTAGTCTCTGTGGGCTACTTAATTTTTGTTTTCTGTTTTGCAAGTGGCTCATCCGTGCATTGTGCTTAGGGAACACTTTGCTCATTGCTCTGCAACTCCTCATGGAGTCACAGATCTCATCTCAGGAGACTGATCAAAGCAAGAGGGAATTTACTTCCAGCATGATGTTGTCGATGCTTTGCACATTCTGGACATGATAAAAAGACTTTTGCCCCCCCCAACAGGGGGCCATCAGAGGCTTCTGGTACAGTTTGTAAAGCTTCCTCCTTGCATCCTACCTGAAGAGCTACAAGCCCCTGGGAACTTGCAGTAGTCCTTTTCCTCACACCTGCAGGAGTAATCTCTCAGAATAAAGACAAGTAGACACAGAAGAAAAAAAGAGAAGAGATACTCAACATTTTAACTTCACAAAATAAGTTGTTTTGTCCTCAGTTTTGATTTCTGACTTGCTATTAGAGGGCCTACTACAATGGCAGAAATGCTGATTTGATAGCAAGGTGAGGTTTGTGCAGAATTACCTTTTTTATTATGTAATTTATATAGTTGGACAAATAGGCAAGCTTCAGTATGCAAAGTCTTCGCTTTGCATTTGTATCAAAGCAGGAGTCGTGAAACTAGATTTGCATCTGTACCTCTTCAAAACCAGGTAACTGATGAAAATTTTTGTAAGTCTGTGGTATTATCCAGTCTAATGTTTCTGGTAGAGATTGGTCAAAGATCTAACTAAAGGCATTTTCAGAGAAACATGATCAGGTTTTTAGAGTGAGCATCTGTGTGCACAATTTACCTTTAGGATACAGGTTCATGTTCTTTTATTGTGAAATCAGTTTAGAAGTCATCTGTTTGTTTACTGATTTCATGCTGAAATAAGGAGCATGAGAAAAAAAACTGACTGAGCTGAAGGTACATCATAATGACTTTCCAAAACTGCTTATTTTCAGTAAAAATTATATAGTACAGTGGAATGGACAAGAAAGACTCTAAAGTGTATTTATATGTGTTTAAACCTCTTTACAAAAATATTTTGAAAGTAATTTTTCTTTCATTAGTTGTATTCATCAGTATTAATCACCACTGCATTGCATGAACTACTTATCTTGTAGAATTTGCTATCTGTACGGTAAGCTTACAGGTGATTAATACTTTATTATTTATGCACAGCTCCTGCAAAGTCAGTCTTGCCGCATCGCAGTGTTGTGGGAGATGAGAAGCTGGCTTTTCTCCCATTCATCTGCTGCTCCTGAACTGGTAGATATTCTTTAGCTAAAGTATTTGGTCCAATAACAAAACCAGGTTGTGATCACATGTTAAGGCATCTCCTTCCTTTCTTCTCCAAAACGTACAAAAGAAATGCCAATGATTGTACGGTACCTTGGTGGCTGTTTGATTAAAAAAAAAAAAGGAATTGTACAATTTTTAAGATTAAAAAAATGCCTGGAGGAGATGTCAGCCATTAGAAATGTGAAATTTTAAATTGGCTTAAAGAAATGTAGGTGCAATACTAGAAAGAAAGCATCAGGAGTGATTCACAGGATGAGTTAGAAACTTTATTGATGAAATCAGTGGCTGTAGCAGGTAGTTTCAGATGAGCAAAACTGAAATACAAACATGGCTGAAGTAGCAGCAATGTTTTACATCTTATGCATTCTGCTGTTATGCTCAGATGGAAGGTTTTATTTTAATGTTCTCCTCTCTGTAACATTTTACTCTGTTTACACAGCAAATAGAAGACTACACTGAAGTACTTTTTGTCCACGTTAATATCTTGACCTCCTGTGCAGGTTTTATGCTTGATTACGTGTTATATTTTGCCCCTTTCTGCGTTTGTTTGTATGACAATATCACAGAAATAAGTTCTGTAATACTTTTATTCCTTACAACTGTGGAACCTTGACATTTTGCTCTTTCTTCCGATTGTTCCAGCAATGCTGAACCAGACAGAGGTCAGCGAGTTCATCCTTTTGGGCCTCACCGATGTCCAGGGACTGCAGCACTTTTTATTCATCTCTTTTCTGTTGCTCTACCTGACCAGTCTTCTGGGGAATGGTGCCATTGTGACCATGGTGATATCTGAGCACCGGCTCCACTCACCCATGTACTTCTTCTTGGGGAACCTGTCCTGCCTGGACATTTTCTTCTCCACAGTCACGGTTCCCAAGATGTTGACTGGTTTTCTCTTTGGGCATCAGCTCATCTCTTTTGCTGAGTGCTTGGCCCAGCTCCACTTCTTCCACTTCCTGGGCAGTACTGAGACTGTGCTTCTGGCCACCATGGCCTATGACCGCTACGTGGCCATTTGCAACCCTTTTCGCTACGCCGTTGTCATGAGCCCACGGACTTGTCTGCTGCTGGTTCTGGCCAGCTGGTCCACTGGTTTTGTACATGCCATGATGCACTCAGTCACGACCTCTCGGCTGAGTTTCTGTGGTCACAACCACATCCATCACTTCTTCTGTGACATCAAGCCACTCTTGAATTTGACTTGCAGTAGTACCAGCCTCAACATGACCCTCCTCAATGTTGTCACTACATCTATTGTTCTAGGCTCCTTCACTTTCATAGTCCTCTCCTACCTCTACCTCACCTGCTTTGTCTTCCAGAAAGTCTGGTCCCAGGAAGGAAGATGGAAGCTCTTCTCCACCTGTGCCTCTCACCTCACTGTTGTGGCACTGTTGTACGTACCAGTGCTCTCCAATTATACATCACCCTCCTTAGGAAGCTCCCGTGAAAGGGATATGCGAGTGTCTCTCATGTACAGTGCTGTCACACCAGCTCTGAACCCCTTGATCTACAGTCTTAGGAACGAGGAGGTGATATCTGCCCTGAAAAAAACATTAGGGAGAAAACTCTTTCTGGAAGGAAAGTGACTGAAACTAGGAGAAGACTCAAGAATGTGTTACTCCACCTCTTATATTTGGGAGGAAAGAGGTCAAAATGACACTGTATTGCAAGACACTGAAAACCTACCAATTATCTCATAGAGTCTAACATATTTAGAAGTTAATTGTGTTGGTCTAAATCAGGGGGGATATTCAAGGACTTGATGTTTCTTCCATCATTTTCAGGTGTCTTATGGTATCCCATCTGCCACTCTGCAAAAGGAATGTTTTCACATGTTTTCATGGGACAGTTTCCACTTGGTGGAACTTGGTCTTTTCCTTGTGCCAATGCCAAGTCGTGGATATATATGTGCTAAAAACCTGTTCGGAAAAAGTGAGTTTGAACTGCATCTTGTAAACAATTAATCTAAGTCTTTATCATCAAACTGAGCTGGTAATTACTGCTATGGGGTTGAGACTACAAAGCACTTTCCAGCTTTATAGGTGTTGGGTTACGAAAGCCAAAGCTCAACTACAGTTCAGACTACCTGAACTGACTATCACGTCCTGAGCTTGCAGGATGATGGCTCAGGTTTGCCAATTCCCAGGCCAAGATTAAAGTGAATCATATCAAGGATCCTAACACCAGTTTTATTTATCAATCAATAGAGATCTAATGATGATGTATTTCAACTGTCCACTTAGTGCAATTAACATACTTCACAATAAAGAGCCATTAGTAAGAAAAAGAACTGGCCTTGTCATAGATAGCCTTTTAAGATTAGAAACAGAGAGAAGGAAAGTGATAGAAAAGGAAAGATCACTACCCTTGGATCCTGTGATGACCATGACCATGGCACACACGACAATCTTGTCCTTATCATGACCCAGCAGCTTTGTCACTGAGTTTTCAGTGGTCTGCATCCCGCTGAAGGTGAGTCAAGGCGTGAGAAGCTGGGGGTGTGTGTGTGGCTGTGGTTATAGCCCCCCAGGTCCACACATACAGTGACAGTTATGTTTGCATAGGACATGCAGAGCTGGCAGATGTCTGAATGCAGATGGGGAGGGGCAACATTGCCAGGAGCCAGGAGCTTGAATTTGCCTCACCGGCATCTCAGACTTGGAGAAGTACGTACCCATCGGAGCAGCTTGAGGTGATTTGTGCAGCGTCTGTCAGGAGGAGGAGCACAATCAGTTTGTGAATTGGTGGTGCAGGAGACAGGCCAATTTGTAGTGCAGAAGAGCAGGAAAAAGGTTATATGAGGAAGAGGAGGCAGGAGGTGAGGCTCTGAGCTGGAGGAGCAGGAACCACAGCAGCGCCAGGAGCGTTGGTGGTATAGTGGTGAGCATAGCTGCCTTCCAAGCAGTTGACCCGGGTTCGATTCCCGGCCAACGCAGGCAAAATTTTCTTGAGCCAGGCTCCACCGTGCCTTTCCTGCTTCAAAACCAGTTCCCTCAGCAATTTACGGCCCCACTAGAAAGGAAGCAAGCAGACAGCAACACCTCTATGTCTCCCAATCCAGCCCCAACGACTTGTCAGCTCCCTTGTGTTGACACGGAAGTCACGGACACTGCTGACAATCAATGTGATCAAGCAAATGCCACTTAATTAACACAACCCGGACAGGTGTGGTCAGAGGAGCACAGAGGCAGGGTGCTGTCCCTGTAACGCTGGCTGATAGGCAATAGCATCTACTCTGGTCCTCTGTTCCCTGCTGTGACACATCCAGTTTTGCTGAGAAGGCTCTCCCTTCATCCGCAGTTGTTCCCAGTTTCTTTCCCAGGGATCCCAGACGAGGGTGCTGGTGAGAAGTGCTGAAACCACATCAGGTGCCTGGAGAACATCCCACTGAGACCAGTTTGCTGAGGTGCCTCCAGGATGGGCTCCTCACTGTGGTGTTGGTGTAGGGGGAGCCAGAGCAGAAAGATTTTTACTCTGTATTAGAGCTGGACCTGCTGCTGGTTGCAGCTGGCAAGAAAAGCTTGTGATGGGTAAAGATGAAGGCTGAAAGTGCCCAGGTGGGGACCAAGGCATCCACTGTGCTTCATGAGGACAGGCATGCAATTTGGCAATGTAGTGGGAGGATGCCCATTCTTCATGTAATGTCTCAAATTCACACTGGAGTGAACTTGGTCTTGAGCCTACCCTATCTTCTCCATCTCTCCAGGGCTGGCTGGTGAAAGGTGCAGGACTTTCACTCCCTTCAGATGGGATGCTGATGCGTACAGTGCCTGTGTTCAGAGTACAGTGTTATTTCCTTGATAGAACACTCTCCTGACAACAGACTCTGGTAACACCCTTTGAAACACTGTTTGAGATACTGTTCAGCAATCAAGACCACATGTCTCAGAGACCCTATGCCCCCGACCCGTGTACAAGGCCGTTGACCTATCCTGTCCAGCCTCCGGCACTGCACAGACACCCTGGAACTGGATGTAGCGATGTGTCTAGTAACCAAGATGTAAGACACCCTCATTTCCCATTCAGCTTATGACTTATCTGCTGACAGAAACACAAGGAGCCTCTAAAAGCAAGACCGACTACTTTAAGAAGCTGAAAGAACTTCTCAAGTCTCTGATTAGTGGATTGCTTAAAGCAAAGAAAGCAACATTCTTCGATGCACTGAGAGTCCAAAACCATTCTGGGCAGTAGGATTCTATGGAAGGGTTTGCATAGTACAGTATTTACAGACCCCTTCGCTGTCCTCTTCAGGGTTACAAGTAGGTAGAGTTCCAAAGAGGAGGATCATGATTGCCCATGCTCTGTTCCCTTCAGAATTGCCCACCCTAACACCATTTTACAGTCACACCACATATGTCCAGACCTGAAAATATGCACTTTCCGACTTTCCACTGCATGTCCATCCCCTGAAACTTATTCCCACAACATCAGCAAAAGAGAGAATTGCAAGGGCTGTTTTTCTCTTGAAGATTATGAGCAGTTGAGAGGCCCTACCAAAAGGTCTGTGTTAACATGATCAATTGGGACATGGATCTTCTACCACCCTCATGGCAAAACAGGGTTAGTAGGTGTGATATTTGTCGTATTTTCACCGGTGTCCATTGGTTCTTGCCCTCTCAATGGGCTCTACAGCAAGAGGATGGCTCGCTATCCTTTAACGCACTTGTACTGTCCCACTCCAGGTGTTTAAACATATGGATAATACATCCTCTCAGCTTCCCCTTCCCAGACTAACTAACCCCAGCTCTTCCAGCCTGTTCTTGTGTGACAGAGAAGCCAAATCCCTTTGGCAGGGTAGGATTTGGAAAGACAGTTTCAGGCAGCTTTCCACTTACTGTTGGGAACAGATTGGGCCGAGCGAGGAAGAAGACGCAACAGCATTCAGTCAAGGGAAGACATGCCCCTACCACAAAGCTACAAGCACCTGGAGCAGCAGTTACTGCTGAGAGGTTTTGGTGGTGCAGCACTGAGGAGAGAAATGCATCATCTGGGAGACTAAAGAGCAATGCTGGATATTCCTTTGTGCTTGGCTGCACATTTGCATGTAGAAGGCCTCCCTTCACTGCTGAGCAGCTTGGGTGCTTTTTGCCTCCAAAACATTGCTGAGTAGCAAGGTGTATCGCCAACAGGAAAGGAGATAGATAGACAATCTGAATTCCAAATGCTAGGACAAGGGCTGAGATTCAGGCTCAGAAAGGTAACTTGTCCCGGCTTGTTTCCAAAGGTGACCACCACAACTCGGCTGAGCACCCATGACCCATTTCTCTTGCCACCTCAGAAGGTGTTGTCATCTCAGATCAATTCACAAAGCTGCTTCTGTTCTCTGCCAGGGGGTAGTCATGGGAAGCAGTGAAAAGTCACTGCTTCCTGAACTGGCAGAAGAAATGAGAAGAACTTTTGAATTCTATCAGTGGTGGGATTTCAGCTGGACCCTGAGGGTTATTGGAGCCCTGTGATCACAAGGCTAGAGACACTTCATTTTCCTGAAATGTTATGGTCATCCTTGCTTACTTACTTTCAGTGCTCTAGTATCAGTTCAGAGACACCCATCATCAAATTCCTGAAGGCAAGGCAACATTCTTCCATGCAGAATGGTTGGTGAAAAGAGGGAGGAGGAGAAAAAACCACTACTAGTCCCCAGCTTTGCTGCGCAAAGTCTTTAATGAGAAGGAGCAAATGCAGAACAGCACAGAACACAGACCAAGAAGCACGCCTGCGGGGTTCAGGGAGGCACAGAGAGTGGCCCATTTGCCAAGGACACACTCACACAAGGTGCTTGCCTGTGCCAGTCCGCTCTGCTTGGTGGCAATCCCAGCCCACCAAGAGCAGTC
>NW_009725923.1:4739-4947 GCF_000703405.1 Apaloderma vittatum | reverse complement strand
GGCGGGAGAGCGCGCGATAGCCGGCGGGGTTCAGGCCTGGAGAAGGGCCGCAGGCCCTGAGGGTGGCAAAGTGTCTCTGGAGGGGACACACAGGTCCTGGAGGTGGCCAAGCGTCACTGGAGGGGACACACAGGCCCTGGGGGTGGCCAAGCGTCACTGGAGGAGACACACAGGTCCCGGGGGGGGCCAAGGGTCACTGGAGGGGGCA
>NW_009725923.1:4069-4309 GCF_000703405.1 Apaloderma vittatum | reverse complement strand
TCACAGGCCTTGGGGACAGACTGGTCCTAGTGTGGGTCACAGGCCCTGGGGGTGCTTCCAGGCCCCCCCATGCTATGCAGAGCCCCATGCAAGGGGCGCCACCCTTGTCCTCTCGGTAAAGCCCCAGCACTGCCTGTCCCACCACAGAGGGGTGGCCCCATGGCACCAGGCAGGGGGAGCCCACCATGATCCCCTCTCCCCTGGGGCGGGTGGCAGGTTGGGGGGCACACCGGAAGAGGG
>NW_009725923.1:1344-3931 GCF_000703405.1 Apaloderma vittatum | reverse complement strand
GATCGCGTGGGAGCCCGCCCGTCACATTCAGCAGCAGCGGTGAGAGGTGGAGGAGCAAGCTGACGAAGCAATCCTTCCTCCCGCTGCAGGGTAACATCCGAGGTGTTTCTAGGGGTAGGAGGGTGACGGGGCACCGGGAGGCTTCGTGTGGCTTTACCTGACACCTCAGCAGGGTGCGGCACAGCAGTCGGGACGGTGTTGGTGTCCGCAGCAGGTTTTTCTACACAGCCACCCCCCCAATATTTCTAAAAAGTGACCACCACGTTCCAAAATCCAACACATTTTATTAAAAAAAAAAATAATTTACTGCCTTTTATATACAAACCGCAAGAACATTCACTTATAAAATACTGACATCTAACTTGTTGCAGAAGCTGCAGGCAGGAGGAGCAAGTTTTCAGGCGTGCTACGTGTGCACCTGGCTGTAACTCCCGAGAGGGATGTTTGGTTCTCCCACTAAAGCAGCCCCACTCATCTCCACAGCGTCCACAGCTCGGGGATCACTTATCGTCACACAAACGGAGGTAAGCCCGCGGCCCAAAGCGAGGTGCTGTTAGGTGACGCGCTTTTGGAACGAGATGATCTTTAAGGTCCCTTCCAACCCTGTGATTCTCTGACTCGATGGCTCTGTAAGCAGGCCTGTTGTATTTCATGACATTATGGAGAAAAGATACAAACTAAGAAGGTGAATCTGCACACCCTCCAAGAGTTAATACTCTGGGTTTTTTCCTCTTGGTGCCTTAGGAAGATGCCTCATGAATATTTCTAAGATTTCAAGCATAACAGACAGATCAAGACTTCACCCAGACCTAATTCCTTAATGTTTGTACTCAGTAAGCGATCCCACTGAAGACATATTCTGTGCCTAAACAAGCTGTTAGTTGAGGACAAACCTCATCTCTCGGACTTAACAGCAAAATGCACCTTGATTTCAAGGATTCATTGAGTGAAAACTGGGACTAGGCTCTAACCCGCCCTGCTCTGCACTCTGTTCACAGCTGGGTGAGCCGCTCCGACTGTGAACAGGTAGAGAAACCCCTTCACCTGCACACACGCTCCCTGAAACGGAGACTGGCACAGGTGAAGCAGGAGCTGCTGGAAACCTCTGATGAACCAGTGCCGTTTCTCCGCGTGCTCTGCCGCAGCCCAGCTGGATCGTCCGACCTCAGCCGTACCAAAACGCGCGGTTCCTGCCGAGTCCAGAGCGCTTCTCTTGCCAAATCCCCGCTTTCCAGGTTCGTTTTGCTGCTTAGTACGCCACGCCTGCCGCGGGAGCCGGCTGCCCGCCAGTTATTTCATACAGCATTTCCGCGATGAGCTCGACGATGTCCGCGTTGCCGATGACGGGTCGGAAGAAGAGATCCGTGATGAGGGCAGGAGGGATTGATTTTAAGGTGGACGCGATCAGCAAAATGCGGGCAAAGCGGCGCTGGTCCTCGGGGTGCAGGGGTTGCAGGACCTCCTGAAGAGCTCGCTGGGCTTCCCGCTGGAGGCCCTCGATGTATAGGGAAGCCCTCAGCCCAGGGACATCTGCCAAGGGAGAGGAGGAAGAGCCGGTGATGAGGGAGGCTGGAAAAGAGCCCCAGGTTTTTCCCATTCCCACCCTTTCCCATTTCTCAGAAGGGATCTCCAAGGCCAGACTAACAAGATGTACACAGCACTACCGAAATGAAGCTATTCCAGGAAAAGGGAGGAAAAGTAGTTAACTGGGCAAACTCACGCTTTACAAAGTAAATCCCAGGGTGCTTTACTGACTGCAGAGCAGGCAAAGGGCTCTGCCTTTCACCACAACATTTGACACCCCTCCTCTCTGCTTCCCACCGCATTTGGTAACAATCAGTGTTAAGGATAAGTAACCAGCCCTCTCCATCCTCACACCTGGCTGCGCTCTGAGAGTCTCCAAGCCCAGAGGTGTGAGTTTGGGACATGCAGAGCTGTGAGGGTCGGACACTCACCAGGATTGAAGAGAATGGCTCCCTTCAGGTACGCGTATTCCTTGGGGCTCAGGTCCAGGCTCCAGAAAGCGTTGAGGCAGCATTGCAGCCGCTGCACGGCGGCCAGCGTGGGCTGCGTCCGCTCAGGCTCCTGCCGTTCCCTTTGGGCGCCGGGTCAGGCTCCTGCCGTTCACTTTGGCCGTCGAGGAGGATCTTCTTGAGCATGCTGGGGGCCGGGGTCTCCATCACCTCAAAGGTCACCATCTCCTGGACCAGCCCCAGGAGGAAGAGGGGGACCCAGCAGCTGTCCAGCAGTAGGAGTTGATCCTCTCGTGGCAGCAGGTGGAAAGAAGGGAGGTTTTTCATGAAGCTGATAGTTTTTACCAGCACGTTGGAGGCCGCCTGGCAGGTGATGTGGGGCGTGCGGAGGCAGCCGGTCCGGCGCTGGTGGCAGAGGCAGCGCTGGTGGGCTGGGCTGCGGCTGCCTCGGCTGTGGTTGAGGTTCTGGCTGAGGAGGCTGTAGAGGATGGCGGTGCGCTTGTCTTCACCGTGGCACTGGCACCTCTCACAGTCCACGGCTATGCCACTGCTGGTCATAGCTGAACTGGGCAGCTGGATCCGGGGCGAAACTCAGCTCCTGCTACAGCAGAGAG
>NW_009725923.1:274-1186 GCF_000703405.1 Apaloderma vittatum | reverse complement strand
AAAAACAACACCCAGCTGTCCCCAGGCCAATTGGCTGGGGCAAAGGAGTTCTCTGTACAGCCCCAACGGCCGTTTTCTCAATGAAACGCCTGGTGCTGTGGGGAGGAGAGGAGGGGACAGACTGCGGGTTGGGCAGCCTTATCGCGATTACCCCAACAGTATAAACAGAGTCATTAACCCAGGCTGTACCATGGCACCAAGGCCCCGCGCTGTCACCGGGCAGCGCTGTAGGGCAGGCGTCGCTGCCAGGAGGTTCACACACACACACACACACACAGGGCACTCGTCTGGGCCCTGTGTTCAATGACCTTGGAAAGAGCAACCTGGAAGTCGTTGTATCAGCAGCTGTTTGCCTAACCTTGCTGACAGGAGACTGTTAGGGTCAAGGGAGAGATATCCCGTGAACCGATGGACCGGAGTATTGAATCCCGGGCAGGGCCCAGTGGTTCATATCTCTCAGAGGAAACGCAGGGCAGAGGAAGGGCAAATCCTAAGATTTTCACCTTGAATTAGCAGAGAATCACAGAATGCGTTGGGTTGGGAGGGACCTTTAAAGGTCATCTAGTCCAACCCCCCTGCAGCAAGCAGGGACACCTTCATCTAGATCAGCTTGCTCAGAGCCCCATCCAGCCTGACTCTGCATGTTTCAAGGGCTCGGGTTTCTAAATCTCTCTGGGCAACTTGAACCAGTGTCTCACCACCCTCGCTGTAAAAAATTTCTTCCTTTAGCCAGTCTAAATCTTCCCTCTTAAGATGAATACCATAACCCCGTATCCTATCGCTACAGGCCCTGTTAAACAGCCTGTCCCCAGCTTTCCTGTAGCCCCCTTTAAGTACTAAAGGGCTGCTCTAAGTTCTCCCTGGTGCCTTCTCCAGGCTGAATGGCCCCAACTCTCTCAGCCTGTCCTCATA
>NW_009725923.1:0-246 GCF_000703405.1 Apaloderma vittatum | reverse complement strand
CTGGGCATCTTTGTGGCCTTCTCTGGACCCGCTCCAACAGGCCTATATCCTTTTGCCACTGGGGGCCCAAGAGCTCGGATGCAGCACTCTAGGTGGGGTCCCACCAGGGAGGCAGAGCCCCTTCCCTCAGCTTGCTGCTCTCAGCACGGCCCCAGGACACGGCAGCCTCCCGCTGCCTCACGCCCAGCTTTTCACCTGCTGGCGCCTCTGACTTCCAGGGGGCAGGGCGAGGGATTGCTGCGCCAG
>NW_009725922.1:0-234 GCF_000703405.1 Apaloderma vittatum | reverse complement strand
TGACTTAGTTGCTGAAGTATTGCGCAGGAGGGGGATGAAGGAGATAGATTTAGTTAAGGAATTGCCAGGGCTGTTAGCGTATGGGTATGCCCAGGGATGCTTTGCTAATCCCCATGCAGTGCACAGTTTGTCAGAGTGGAGAACGTTTGGGGACAAGCTGTGGGATCTTGCGTTTGATGGGGATAAGACTGCCAGAAAGTTAGGCAGGCAGTGGCGTGTTGTGCACAATGAGTT
>NW_009725921.1:898-1178 GCF_000703405.1 Apaloderma vittatum | reverse complement strand
CACAGAACAGCTTTGGGAGACCAGAAAAAAGAGCTAGTGCAGAAGGTGCATTGGTGCAGATATAGCCAAAGACCACGGTATTGCACTGGAGTAGCTCGCAGGTGACTTTGTAGACCTCAGGGTAGCCAGTACAGGGTAAAAAAACCACAACCTAACTTAGTCAGGTGCATTTTTGGTGGCAGTCTTCTCTCTGGGAACCGGAAGAGCTGTAGCCAGCGCAAAAGCTGCAGAAGAAATCTGGCAACTCAGACTTTCTCTGGGGCTGGCCAGCTGACCCACC
>NW_009725921.1:0-868 GCF_000703405.1 Apaloderma vittatum | reverse complement strand
GGGTCTCTTTTTCTAACAAATATGAATACATACTAGAGCAGAGTTTTAGAAGCAAACACCCCACTGAAAGAGAGAGGGGTGGCAAGACTCCCAGTATCTTGTGAAACAACTCTTCTTTCTCCGAGGCAGATGGTAGAACCTTTATGTACTACGTGTCCAATATTAGCCTTATTTGTCTTTTGTGTTCATCTGCCCTGTGATGACAGCTAAGAAGTCATTCATGGGAAGAGATGACAGCACTTGACAAGAAAAATCTGTAGTTCATTAATAATTAAAAATGATTTCCATGTTCTGTTACTGATGGAATATTTAATCATTTGTTCAGTCAATACCAATGTCTCATTTATTATTCATTAAAGATAAATACTGTGTAGTGCTTCTGGATTGAAATGTGTTACACTGAGATTATTAAGAGCCCCTAGAGTTGATTTATTATTTAGAAATCGATTAAACTTTTGTACAGAATTTAATGACTTAAATAACCCTCCAGATTTTTGAAGTTAACAATAAGTTTTATTTAGAGATCGGTTATGTGAACACAAGCAGTTAAGGAGAAAAAAGAAGCTCTCCAACTTAACAGTTAAACTGAGGTCATTTTGGAGAGAAACACATCACAAATACCAGGCCTGCCTCACACATCCACAATGTCTTCCTTCTATTTTTAATGCCAAAGTAGATCAGCACGTGCTGTCTCGCTGTAACCTTGCCACTACTTAGCCCAATTCTCTGAGGAATCAGCAGGACACCCTTTCCATCCCGGTTTTTACCTCCTTCAAATTGGGTTGCTTCGCTTTCTTGGAGGCACTTGTGTATGATTTACAGAGGTTGTGCTGGACATCTTTCTCTATATCCCAAATAAAGCCAAAGA
>NW_009725920.1:21796-36019 GCF_000703405.1 Apaloderma vittatum | reverse complement strand
CTGAAGTCCAGGTAAACTACATCAACAGCCTCTCCCTTATCCGCTAAGCAGGTCGCCCTGTTATAGAATGAGATTAGATTGGTCAAGCAGGACCTGCCCTTCATAAATCCATGTTGACTGGACCTGATCTCCCTGTTGGCTTTTAATTGTTCTGTGATGGCTCTTGAGATTATTTGTTCCATCACCTTTCCCGGCACTGAGGTAAGACTGACAGGTCTGTAGCTACCAGGATCCTCCTTCCTACCCTTCTTGAAGATGGGCACTACATTTGCCAGCCTCCAGTCCACTGGGACATCCCCAGTAGTATCTGAGTTACCTATTTGCCCTGTTCTTCATCCAATTTGACTTAATTAGTGGAGGTGAATGGGGAGGTCAGGTTCACTTTGCCTCTGTCTCTACTTGCTTTTCAGTTACTTTGCAAGTTACCCTCAGACAATTTAAGCTGTGCTGTGACAGCAAGTTCTTGTTTAACATTCAAACAGCTAAGGAAAAGCAGTATTATCCTTAGTTACGTTTTCATAGAATCACAGAATTGAAAGAGTTTGAGTTGAAAGAGACCTTAAAGATCATCTCGTTCCAACCCCCCCACCATGGGCAGGGACACCTCCTGCTGAGCTAGGTTGCTCAGTTTTACCCAAATTTTAATTATTCTTTATTCCTTAGATGTCTAAAGTTAGTAATAATAATTTATTTTAAAATATTTGGTTTTATTTAGTTAGTTTTATCCTTTCTCATGCTTGAATCCATGGAAACAGGGCACTTGTTCAGCCAGCCAGCGTGTTGGGTCCTGGCTGGCGACTTGACCCCTGTGCATAGCAGTTGAAGCTCTGTGCTGTCAGATCTCTGTCTCCCTTTTGTTTTCATTATTTATTACTGTCTTTAGACATCAGCATAGGCTACTGATGGCCTTGCAGATTTTCTAGCCACACACTAATCACCTTGACTTTGCCCATATCTGAGGCCATTCAGTGGGTGTCTCTGGGGCTTTCCCTTACCTTCTTGTCTCCTGCCCCACACCGGTTACTAGAAAGGTGGAGATCTGTTGCACGCTGGTGTACGTTACTGCACAGCCACTAACAACTATACAGGTTAAATTCCACTCGTTATACGTCTTGCTACTTTGACGTGTAAGGTGCATATGTGCAACCAGTATAAAAATGATAAAAATTTGGGCTGTCAGTTTTAAGATTTATTTCATACTTTTTGATATAGCAAGCAGCTAAGCCAGTGGATTTCTTAACTCCTCAAAATAAAGGATTCCACTGCTGAGTTTTCTTTTTGTAAAAAGAAGGGTGGAAACAGTGTCTAGGAAGTGGTGGGTGGTGAGAGCAGAGTGGGGTCTGGTTCTTTTGGCACTTGGTAGCTCACAGTCTTTAGTTTTCCTTCGTATCTTATCTTCATTGCTGGTGAACACACTGTCCTGAAACACCACATTGCTTCTTTTTTGACATTACATAGCTCTTTTAACTTCATGTTACAGAAATAAAAATTATAGGCCATGTAAGCAACTGACATGCTTGTATACATTTAGAAGACGTACAGCACAGGTGTACAAAATAAATGATTCATTCACATGGTAGTCTTCCAAAGCTTTCAGAAAAATGATTCAAACAGAGTAAATAGTTGATTGTTCTCCATGTGTAGAAAACATAGCAATGTGGTTAATAGTTCTGAGAAGGAGGCAGGGGAGAAACAAAGGATTAAGTCTTGAATATAGATAACTAAATATTTTTTTTCTAAAAAGTCATCACTTTTTGACAGAAAGCCTTCTTCACTTACTCTTTTAGTTCAGCAAGTACAGAATGACAGAATTACAAACATAATTTTAAGTGTTTCATTTGGCTGACTGTCAAACTGTATGTGTCTGAATGAAAAGTTCAGTATTTATAAACAGTGCTGATAGCTAACAAAAAAAAGAGTGACCACCTATGTTACAGATTTCCTATTCTGATACAATTTTCTAAATGTTTTTCCTGAGTATCTGGGTGTCTCCCTAAGACTGTGAAATAAATTTTTGAGACTGTGAACTTATTTTTTTTTCCGTTGTGGTTATATCTCTGCACTGCCTTCATGTTGACATGTTGCAGCTATACGTTTCTCTATTTTTTTAAAAAATTTCTTTACTAATTGAGTAGTTTTGCCAAGAAGAAACATACTTGGCTTGGGGGAAATAGTGTCTGAGTTTTGTGCTTCTGACCTGAGAGTTATGAATGAAAATTCCTAGTTGAGCATATAACTGGCAGAAAGTTTGGCTCAAAAGGGGGGTGACATAGCTGTTGTTTACTAATTTACCAGAATAATTTGTGACATTGAGCACAATTAGTGATACTGTTAAACTCAGATTTGCTTTTGGCTGGTGCCAGCTTTAATCTCTTAAAAATCTTACTTTTAAATAAGTGTGTAGGTGAATGTGGAAGCAAAACACTTGGCTGCCCATTCCCGTAAAATGTTGAGATCCTTCATTTCTTAGATTGCATGAGGATGTGGCATGGAAGGATACACAACGATCCTCTCCCAGTTCCTTATTACAACATTATAACGATTCCCGTGGCCTGGTGGTTTAGGAAGGTTTATTTACAGAAGAGCCAGACGTCAATGCGTTTCTCAAATGAGTAAATAATACAAAATGCGATTGCATTGTACATCCCCAGAAATCCTTCCATGTTGTTTCATAAACTGAAGTATCTGTGCAGCTGGAGTAGCTTGGCCCTTTAAAAAGATGGAGAGAAGGTCCTTTGGATAAAGAGCCTGAGGGAGCCAGATCTGTAACTTGTTATCAATGTGTGGTGTGCTTTCTGAAAAATTGGACATTACTAACCTTACGGTCTTTTAACATTAGTTGTTGTGCAACTAATACTCGCAGTGGTCAAGTCTGAAAATGCTATAACTAACTGCAAAGCAGTTCAACATAGGAAAAAAGGAAGTTGATCATGAATTTGGTGACCTTCTCCTCGCTGTGAGGAGTGGTCTGGAGTGCTCCACTAGGGGCCTTTGCACTGTTGGTCTGAGCCACTTCAGAAGCAGGTGAAAGAGGGGAAAAAGATGATTCCATCTGGAAAACAAGGGATAAATTAGCACCCAGGAAGATCTGCACCCAACTGCTGTGCCCTTTGAAGCGCTGTTGGTGAGGCAGCAGCTGAGCCATTGCCCCTGCTCTTGGGGTCGGGCTTGTACGACCAAGGCAGTAACTAACAACTGGAAAATCAGCTTCTCTTGGGGGAATTAAAATTGCTGTTTCATTTTCCTCTGGGACTTTTGTTTCTAAGTTGGTACTGGAGGCCCTAGGTTTTTGCTTTGCTAGAATATGCCTGCTTATTTTTCACTTGTTAACTTTATCTGGTATATGAATCAGTCCGGGTTAGGCTGGCAAGCACGCAGTGTATTGCTTTTTTGGAAGCGGTCGGTTCATGCAAGGTAACGCATGTGCAGGCAGGCTTCCAAGGGAACTTGAGAGGAGGCTGGAAACCCCAATGATTGTTTTATATATCCTGCCAGGCTTGTCGGGTTGGCCTGAGGGCTGATGTCTCCAGGTTCTCTGAAGAAGCCTGCTCTGACAGTATGCTGGTAAGGAACAGACATCGGAGAACCAGCATGCTGCTTAAAGACTGCCCCTGATCATGACACCACTTTTATAAAATCGGGAGAAAGTGAATTCCTTCCCACTGTGCACTCCTGTCCTGCACAACGTGTGATTTACGTGGGTTCCCTTCTGGAAAACAGCAAATGAAATGTCTTTGAAGCATCAAATGGTGCAAAAAAATTGCCACCTTGCTCAAGGAATTTTTATTCTCTATTGCTGTTGTAGGTTAGGCTGGTTATTCAGCTGGCTTCCTGCCTGGTGTCCCACATCCCTGCTACACCTTAAAGAGGCTGAGGACAAAATGCTAAAATGTAAGTCTTGGTGTTTAATGACATTTAGAGACGTAACTAGATTTTCTATAAATTTACATTAAATATAAAAAAAAAAGTTTTTAAATATAATTTTTACACTATGATGAAATAAACAGGTTTAGAATTAGATTTTCATTGTTCCCTTATTTAGATATTTGATTCGAGGCTCTCTCCTTTGGAAGGGAGCTCCTGTTTAAAACAGTGCTTTCCATAGTAGAATGTACTTCATATTTTATCAGGCATGTCTAGCAATATAATTTTTTCCTACTCTTTCTTCAGGTATTGCAAGCACATACAATAAACGATATGTGTATATATCTAAAGGCAATAAAATATGGACACTGACATTCTCTCCGGACCTTTCACATAAAACTCCTCTTGTTCTCCTGCACGGATTTGGAGGAGGTGTTGGACTGTGGGCTCTCAATTTTGAAGATCTCTGTGAGAACAGGACCGTTCATGCTTTTGACCTCTTAGGATTTGGACGTAGCAGTAGACCACATTTTGACACTGATGCTCGGGAAGCAGAAAATCAGTTTGTGGAATCCATAGAAGAATGGAGAAAGGAAGTGGGGTTAGAAAAAATGATTTTACTTGGACACAACCTAGGTGGATTCCTGGCTGCTGCTTACTCATTAAAATACCCATCAAGGTATGTGAAAATAAAGGAATGAAGGAATTCCTTTTCTGTATTTGACTAGTGATTTTAACACAGATTTATTTCATCAGGCTATTTATAAATTATCTTTTAAGTAAATGACTGTCCTGATTTAAAGAAACTTGATACTGAATTTTAAGCCCAAAATATTAATTGTGTGCTTTGTTTTCCAGGTGTACCTCTTTGTTTTTGTTCAGTACTCCCTTGCCCTGTTATAAGATGAAATTGCAAAGATTGTATTTGTCAGTGAATGTTTTGTGACGTCTCTGAACATGCATAGGTTTGTGAAGGGAAAATAGGCCCATCTCTGCCAAACTTCCCCATATTGAAACTTCTGAACATAGTTCCCCTCGATAATTTATGCCTATGTGCTAGCAGTCAGCCTGGTGCCAGCGTGATGATGTAAAAATTTTTTTAGTGACCAATTTAAATTGTCTATATGTCAGTTCATATATCTTCTTTGCAAACCAGCCCAGCTGTAGCAGTCCTGTAGTTGTATTTCATCAACATTTTCTGCACTGCATTGTGGCCAACAGCTAATCCATTTTTTTTCCTCCTTAAACTAATAATTTATCTCTTTAGATATAGTTTGGTTATAGAGCCCCTGGTGAGCTAGGCTTCCACAAACTAAGGTCATTCTGTATCGAAAAAGGACATTGCTTTTGTTTAGATACACATGTGGACTCCCATGAAAATCTGAACATAAGTTCAGCTTTCCACATGCCATGTGGCGTATTCTGTATTAAACAATACATATCTTTTTCTTTTATATTCACATCCATTTATACCATATACCTTTCTTTGACTCTTACTTGGAGATTTTTAAATAAATTCATAACATCATTTTTTTCCTAAAACACTTTGTCTCTTCCTCTCCAAGTGGACAATGGCTGGCACACATGGCTGGAAATGCCATGTGAAAGAAAGTAGGCATGTGTCTGAATCTAGAATTCCAATGAAGCAATGCAATCCTCTCCTTTAAGGATGTAAAGCTGTTATCATTTTGGGCATAAAAAACCTTTAAGCTAACCTTAGTTAAGGGATCACTTACAAGTTCCTTACCCCATTTTCTCAAGTACCTTTAAATGATGCTGCCCTATTCCTGTGGGATAGGCTATTGTTTCTGCCCCCTGCTGGCTTCCATCAAAAGTGACACTTGGCGTCTTCATGCCTCCCAGTGCTTAAAAGTTGAGGTTAATTAATTTGGGGATGTTGTAGTTTGTGCTCTTACATTACTAATGTTTCTCTGAAATGAAACTAATACTATCAAATTAGCAAATTGACTGATAGGATATTAAGACAGCATTCAATCAAGTGATAAATTTAGCACAGCTTGCAGCCAGGTTATCTAACAATGCATTAGAGGCTTAAGGGATTCTAGACACATATTGTTAGGAAAGTCGATCTGTTTCTCCAAGCGTAGAGGATCCATTAATTTACTGCATTGTACCGAAGTTGATCATGGGACAACTGAGGTTACCAATCCAAAAATATATCCATTTAAAATATTCCTGGGCAGTGGTCAGTCATGATTTTCAAATACTGCAACTTCTGGACTACTACTTTTGGAAAGATTTTCATTTTCAACCTTGGGTTATCCTGGGTCGTGTTTTAGGCTTGATTACCAAAAGGAGAAATGCCAAATAGGAATGAAAGTATTAAGAAAGGAAATGTGGGGAAAAAGAAAAGAAAAAAAAGCTTATTCTGGTTTTATTCATATATTTAATGCCATAGTTGGTGCATAGAATGAGTGACTGTCCTGAATGGTTCCTCACTGCATGCATTTCTTTGCCTCTAATTTCTCCTGCTCAATTTGTGTAGTTAAATTCTGCCCACTCCTCTCTTACCATCAGTGTTCGTTGCTCTGCGCAAACGTGCTCACGGGTGAGCTGACAGCCAAGAAACATCTTTGTGAGCTTAATCCTTTACAGCCCCTCATTTCAAGCACATATTTTTGGTTTCCCAACTGATTATAGTCCAGAAATAGCCTTCAGAATCACTTCTGACATCGTTTTAGGCACTAAGAACTCTGCTGTATTAAATATCTGATCTCATGGCTTTGAAAGAGAGGAAGTCATGAAGAGGAAAGTAAGGATGATGAAGCTTGCATGGAAAATCACCTTAAATATGCAAAACTACAGTTAAGAGTCACTTTTTCAGAAGTCAGCAGTATGTAGGACAGTGTAGGCGTTATGATGGGATTAAACAGAAATGGACAATTCCAATGTACCGAATTGAAGTAGATTTTTTGCTTGAGAGAGACTCGCAGCATGAAGTGGTTGATAGTTGCATGTGCTGGAGACTCCTGCTATGCTCTCTGTACTGAGATTCCTTTGAGTAATAATTTTATAAATTATCTCTCTGATGTTTCTTTCATGACCTAAAAATCAATAAATTTATAAAACATCTGTTAATTTTGCTCTGCCTCTCTCTATTCTAATTTTACTTTGATAAGATGATTTTTCAGATAAATTGCATCTCACAACAGAGATCTTAGATGTCTTGGAAAAGAAAGACTTTTAGCAAGTTTACTTAAACAAAACATATGCAATTATTTTCTACCAAATTAAGTTGCTCCTGCAAATAATATTGACTGAGCATATAGATTAGAATATTTTTAAAAGTAGAAACAGGACTGGCCTTTTTCTCATACATGTATTACAGTGGGTATCTGTTTTAATACTGAGTTTCTCTTTGTGACTTGAGCTTCGCTGTTTCTGGTTTTTGTACATATGATTAGTTGCAACTCAGTCTTTTTCTAACTAGCAATCAAAAGCAAAACCGTTGATGAATCAGAAACTAGGTGATGAGCCACCATGACAGGAGTGACTAAAACAGGTTGCATAGTCCACAGGTAGTACATTTCTGTCATACTCAAATCGAATAAAAACTAATGTGCTCTAAACCTCCGAAACTTTTTTGCCAACAGGGTCAAACATCTTATCTTAGTGGAGCCATGGGGTTTTCCAGAGAGGCCTGACAATGCTGAACAAGAAAGACCAATTCCAATCTGGATCAAAGCACTAGGAGCTATATTGAGTCCATTTAATCCTTTAGCTGGGCTGAGGATAGCAGGACCCTTTGGTGAGTTTTAGCTGCTCTTAAATACCATTTCTGTTTTTGTTATACATAAACATGGGGCAGATACCCCATTAAGATAGGCTTTGTTGCAATCCCATATCACCCACAGAGAAAAGAGTTGGAGGAGAAAGTGGGGAGGGGTTGAGGAAAGATAAGCTCTTTAGGACAAGAGGGCAAGCTCTTTCTGTTAGAAATACTAATATGACAGTTTATACCAAGTGACAATTGTATTAATGTAGGCTGCAGTTACAGTGAGTCAGATTCTACGGACATTTGTTGGGGAAGCCTGACAAAGAGGCATGAATGTGAAAAGATTTTTTCCTGGTTGCCTCTGGTTACAGTCCATTTAATTTCCCTTCCAACTGCAGTTTGGTGGACAAACAGGATTTCCAAATTTGGTTAACATTAGAAGGCAGTCTCTCATAAACTCATTTCTCTTTGCCCTGTTTTTAGAGAAATTGAATTTAAACTGAATTCTTTCCATTGGCTGTTTTCATATTACTCTAACAAATTTTGTGGGCCTCATCAGTGTCCTGTATTACAGTGGCAGTTTGTCTTTCATATTTCTACATGTCTTCAACATCACTGATAAGATATTCGATAAACTCTTTATACCCTAATACTAGGACTATGGAGGCATGACCACAAATACTGCGGTTTTAGTTCATGTGGAGAGTGAGGAGAAGGGTATGGTCAAATCTTAAAATCATAATATGTATTTTCTAGAGGTGGAAGAGGTTATCTCTCTGTTACTCTTGTACTGTGCAGTATCTGCTGGAGAAGCTTGGAAAAGGATATCTTTCAGGCCCCTCAAAAGTTACAATTAACGCACATCTTCATTGTTTTTAATATTTAGTCTGAAAGTAAACTAGTGACGTTTCTAGGCTTCGTTTACTTTTAAACCACATCTGTTTCCCAAACCTCTTTCTATATATTTTAAAATACTGATCACGTCGGGAGCGTGATGAAATTAGATTTTCAGGCACACAACGTATTTTGTACAAACAGATTTTTTTAAAAAAAAAATAAAATACCTGTTGGGTGATAAGCACTGATTTCATGCCTTTTATCCAATAATAAGTGCATGAGTAAATCAATCCATGCAGAAGAGTTCAAAGCTGAAGTTACCTCCCTTAGTAAGTAAGTGCAGTCAAAACTGTGCTGCAGAAACAGACCCTTTCTTTGAAAGGTGTCACCCAACCTGGCCTTGCTTACAGGTGGCTCTGGAGTGCAGTGCTTTTCAGAATTTTTCAGCCATTTCTCCCTTCACGTTTTAAAGTGCAATTCTTGACAGGTGCAGTAGAATTCTTAGAGTTTAAACACTGTGCTGTGAGGAAGGTGCTAAACCAAACCCTGTTTTCTTTCACCAAGCACATGTGCTTCAGCTGCCGGGCAAGTGTAGCTGCCTCGTCCTCATTATGAACCCGATTGCTCTTGTTCAAGGGTATGAGTTAGGCACTAAATGTGAGACAGGCTCTTTGGGGGTCACGATGGTATCACATGGATATTTAGCCAGACTCACAGGCAGATACTAAAAGCTGGGAGAGAGGCAGAATCCAGAGAGATCTTTCTCATTCAGCAGTTTCCAGTTAGCTAATTTGCGTGTTTCCCTTCACTTAACTGCAACAGTCACCCAGGAGGCTCACAACATAGGGGTTTTGGTGCTTAGATTGAATTTGTGAATTGATCTTCCTAGAGCTAAATGCCTAAAAATTCCTCAGGACAACAGTAATGTCACTGTGACCACACCCTTTTTGTGGAGCTTGGAGTCTTCAATGTTAGTATTTCTTTTAGCATTTCTGTATGGAAAACGTGTATGGAAATCACTGTGGAAATCATCAGCCAGGCAATTGAGGCTGTCTTCAATAAATGTTATGAGAACAAAACAGTGTGATTTCATCCCGAAGTTTGTTCCAAGTCCTTGTTTCATCTCCCACATAAATTCTGAGGGAAGGAGAACAGGTTTGATTGAACCCACTTTTTATCAGAATGGAAAGTGAGTTATAAAACTTGTAAATTTTCAGTCCTCTAGTTATTGGAAATGGGAATGCTGTGGCCTCTATACTGGTGGCAGGAGAACACACAGAATTAGTCTCTTTCTTCCACATACTCTTATTCCAAGCCAGCTGTATCATTTGTGTTTAGAAAAAAACCCAAACAGACAGACAGAAATAGACAGAAATCCAGCAGTTTATCTCTTTGCAGAGAAAATACAAGCAGCAGAGCAAATAGCAGAATGTTTGCAAAATCTTCCTTGCTTCAGGTCTTAATTCCCTTATGACACAGTCATTTATTTTCTCGTGCACTGTATTAGCTTTCCTAATAGATTTAAAGCATACATAAGGGTGTGTTGCAATAATCTAGTCTGAAGGTTACAAAAGTGTAGATCATGGTGACAAGGCCTACGTAATGGTACCGGGCCTTTGACCAGGGACAGGTGGGGTGAAGTGACGTCGTCGTCACTGCATGGTTTAACAACAGAATTTTCAGTTGATAAACCGAAGTGGTAAACTATAAGCCTATCTCTTCAGGAGTAAATATTCTTAGATTATGATTAGCCTTTGGTGAGGCCCTTGCTCAAAGATCCAGCTGGTCAACGAGGAGAGGCTTCGTCTATAAGAAATGATTCAGAATAGCAGCTTAACTTTAGAAAGCCTGAACTGGCCCCTGAAGGGACCCGCCTCTCTACTTTGGCTGTTAAGAGATCATGGGGACAATAGTTTTCCTAGGCTAATTCTCTTAATTTGTACTAGTTCTTGTGTCTTATGTCAAGAGCTCTACACCTATTCCTCGGCATAGACTTCTGTTCTTTCAGCTAAGCACTCGCTAGATGAGCTAGCTCATGTAAAAGGAGAGACGAGACTTGCATCTAAGGAATCAAAACAGCCCAGCTGTGCCTTCCGGTTCTCAAAAGTGGGATGTTTTGGCCCACCCAGTGCTACCAGAGCAAGGAGAAAGTCAGTGTTGGTGTCATGTGAGGCTGCAGTGGCCCTTCTTAAACATTCCCTGTATGTATTTGGCAGGTAACGAATTGCCCCTCTTCTGGTGCAGCATAAAATCCTGTAGAATTTTATGTTTCCTTCTGTTTAGTGTAATGCCATCGTGTTTCTCTGAGACATACAAGCAGTGAAGGAAAACGTTGGCGTAGAAGTCATCAAGCTTAGCCACAAGGTTCAAGGGAACGCGTTTGGAAGGTTGTAATGAAAAGCGTTCGGCAATCCGATAAAGTTGTCTATACTAATTCTGTCTCTAATTGTGTTTTCT
Source organism: Apaloderma vittatum (assembly GCF_000703405.1). Classification (NCBI taxonomy): domain Eukaryota; kingdom Metazoa; phylum Chordata; class Aves; order Trogoniformes; family Trogonidae; genus Apaloderma; species Apaloderma vittatum. Next base: position 25,125 of record NW_009725920.1, on the reverse strand, counting down.
GTTTTAACAGGATTAAGCCTTGTTCAGCGTTTAAGACCAGATTTCAAGAGAAAATATGCATCAATGTTTGATGATAACACTGTGGCTGAATATATCTATCACTGCAACGTACAGTCACCCAGGTGAGTATGTGGTTCCCAGTGTACGTTTTGAAGACTGTCTTTCATTTACTGACTACCTGCTACTCCCTCCAATGGCCATGCAGGGCAACAGTGTGCATGCTTTTGTTTTTAAATGGTAGCATTTATTGTATTAATTGAAGAAAAAAAATAACATTGCACATTTTCTGAATTCCAGAAACTGATAAATGTAAAAGCTGCCCTAATTCTGTATTCCTTCTAAACTACCTATGTGTTAATTCCGAGAGAGTTTAGGCACTAATTTTTAAGTAAAAAACTGTTACAGTGGCTTCATTTATAAAGAATTTCTTTAAAATACTTTAAAAATCGGCCATTTTATTTTTTTAAGTGTTATCACTCAGTACTGCACAAGTACGAGCTCTTTCTGTTGCAAATTATGTGCAAACCTTGAAAGCTTATATTTCTTAATAGTAAAAAAATCCCAGCCTCGCGTACTATTGCACTCTGTTACCAGAAGGCATGATTTAGAGAAAAGGCAAATCCGAAGGAAATTTAATTTTTTTTACCCTTTTGAATGGCTTGAAGTGGTGAAACAGCTTTCAAGAACATGACTATCCCTTACGGATGGGCAAAAAGGCCGATGCTGCAACGGATTCCACAAATGGATCAAGACATTCCTATCACTGTGGTCTATGGAGCACGTTCATGTATAGACGGCAATTCTGGCAGCACTATCCAGTCTCTGAGACCAAATTCGTATGTGAAGACAATAGTAAGTTGACTTTTAAAGCAGTTGTTTGTTTATGGTGTGGATTTGTTTAAATTCTATCTGTTTTTTCATACCAATTGTGGCAATGCTGACTCTTTGATTTACAGCCCAGGGTAATAATTTGTGATTTCTGTAACAGAGAGAGAGTAAACAAGTGTTAGATCAGAGAAAACGTAGACAAAAGAGTTGAGGTCCCAGAGTAAGAAAGAAACTTACTTAGCACAAGAAGCTGAATTAAATCTTTGAGCAAGGTCGTTCTTCTGCTCTACAATGTGCTAATACAAGTAGTTTTTGTGGCCACTAGTAAGTATCTGGGGTTTTGTCTGTGTTTTAAACCACAGCAGTCCTAGTATCTTCATATATGTATAACATAGTGAGGAGGGTCTCATAAACTGCTCTAATGTGTCTGTATAATTTTTTGTTTCTCTGATAAGAGAGTGGTTTGCACCTGGTGCTTAGGTTCTTAGTGTCTTTTAAATAACAGAAAAAAACCTTAGTGTTGTCTTCCTGGCTAATACGTTCTTGTTTAGAGGTACAGCATTATCATTTAAAATGTATGTGTATTTGCAATTTGATGCAAATGTGCACACTGCATTTTTTGTTGATTTCTATAAAAACAAACAAATTTAAAAGTATTCTTCACACATTGTCACATCAGTCAGCTGTGATAACTGGATGTGCATCTATGTTACAATGCTATGAGGTGATAAAACGTTTGAATACACCAGCTGGTGTCTTACTGATGTCTAGATCTGTCTGGACAGAAGTGTGCAATATGTGATGTTGGTAGTATCCTACGACATGTCATTCAAATAAAACTTTGTAATCTCGGTGTAGATGAATCAGAGCTGGAAATCAGAGAAAATACATTGTTATTGAACTGTTATATGTATTAAAGAGCACAAATACATTTCATAAATGTTGACATCCAAACTAAAAGTATCACTTACTGCTTAACAAGGAAGAAGATTGTAACAAAAAGTCACTATTAAGAAGTGTAAAATATAAAACTAGGATAAGTATATACCATTCAGGCAGATTTTTCCAGTCTGGTCAATGGGTTTTAGAAGGGACCGTGGAAAACTTTTTTGTATTCCAGATTAAAACATTTTTAAGCCAAATAAAGATTCTAAGAGGAAAATTGGAGTGGTAGAAATTTTAGTGACATTCAGAAAACTGTAGGAGGGAAAGTGTTCTCATGAGACTGAGGCTGAAACACGGACTGATAGTGCCACCCTTGGTAAAATGCAGAGAGATTCTGAGGTGCTATTATGTGTGCTTATTTCTAATTAATTTTTACTATGAGTTTGTGGGGGTGTTTAAGACAATAACGTGTCTATACTTTAATGAGCTTCACTTGGAGACTTACAAGGGAGTGTTTTAATGAAAGGAGGGGAAAAGTAGATTTAAATACAGATTAATCTTGGACTGATTATAAAATGGAAAGAAAATAGGTCAAGTACCTTTGCTGTACATTGTAGTGATGACTTCGTAACAGTTATGGCAAAGTGATAAATTATAGGAATAGGATAACCACTGTGTGTGTGATTACTTAAGCCCTTAATTTTGTTACATAGTTGCCGTGAAATAATCCAGGTCACAAATGTAGGGGTTTTCCACCCATATATTGAATCGTTTGGATTTTACTTGTTCCTGCTTTAACTCGTAGGCATTAATTTGGAGGTTTGAAATCTGCTTCCACAAGTCTAGGAAATCACCAGCAATTTAAGCTTCTGAGTTATCGTTTATTGCCTTCTTTAGTCTCTTCCATATATTTTTATAACAAGGGAATACAAATTATTTCATGCTTTCTCTAATGCCAACACTTAGAGAATAAAAGAGCAACCTGGCAGAATTATTTGAGTGAAGAATGAAGAGGATGAAGATGAATCAGAAGTTTGATATGTAAAGCACGTTCTCCTGAGTTTGTTTTGTGGTGACTTGGGTCTGTTTGAATGTTGGGTTTTTTTCAACAAACTGTTGAATAAGCAGCAGCTTTACCCTCTTTTCCTGTGTAGCAAAGATCCTCCAACAAGTGAAAGAAGCTTTTGTTTTTCCTTATGTTTACAGTCCTTTTTAGGCTGTACGATACTACCTCCTGGCAGCAGTTGTGCTAACTGCACTAGCACAGGCTGGGTGCAAAGGGGTCAGTTCCAGTTTTGAAATTGTCTTTTCAAGTGATAATGTATCACACAGGGGATGCATAAAAGTCAAGTTCTTCACATATCCTGATATTTATTTCTTTGTTTATTACATTCCTGTGATTTTGACTTGTCTCTTCACCTTTATCCCCTAGGCTATCCTTGGTGCAGGTCACTACGTGTATGCTGATCAACCGGAAGACTTCAATCAGAAAGTGAAAGACATCTGTGGTTCTGTGGACTGACTTGTCCGCTGTTCTTTGGGGAGTCACACCGTAGATAGCATTTAATAGCAATACTCTCTAGGAAATCACTAAAGAATGCGGAGCTAATGGAACA